>NC_056071.1:43402012-43705042 GCF_016772045.2 Ovis aries | reverse complement strand
TTCTCTCACTTGGTGAGATACCATTCTCACACTTGCTTTTAATTCTTTAGACATGGTTTTCTTTATCTTTTGGAACATATTTAAAACTTGTGCTAGTGTTTGATACTGTCACACTTGTCTGGTGTATCTAATGTTTGTGCTTTTTCAGGGACAGTTTCTATTGACTTCTCTTCTACATGGAGTGCACTTTCTTATATCTTTGTGTCCCGTAATTTTTGTTGATAAGTTAACATTTTAAATAGCACAGCAACCCTGGAAACCAGTTTCTCCCTCTCTCCCATGATTTGTTGTTTCTTCTGTTTGTTATTGTTGCTATGTGATTCTTCAATGACTTTCCTGAACTATGTGCAGTCGGTTTTCTTCTATTTATGACCACTGGATTCTTCACTCATTCAGCCTAGTGGTCAGCTAATGATTGGATGGATACTTATTTACAAGCTTGGAGTCTGTAAGTCCACTAGTCTTCACCACCGGGCTCTGTGTATGTGTTTGGGACATACTATCAGTATTCAGGAAACAGTTTACAGTACTTTTTTAGCCTTCACATCCTTCTTGTGCAGTCTCCAGATCAGCCAGAGGTGAAAGTTTAAATATTTTTCCAGTCTTTCCTTAATACGCTTGTAGCTCATGCACGCGGTCATCTATACTCCCTTTAATGTGTTGGTGTTCTTTAAAGTTCCCTATGGATAACTCATCCCCTGGCTTTTCCTTTATTATTATTATTATTATTATTTGATTAGTTGTTTGCCTCATTAGTGATTGCTGCCTCAGGCAGCTGTGGTGTTAAAAAATAATTGCCAGTGATCGTTTTTCACAAATGACTCCAAGAGGAAAACTGTTACACTGGGTGAGTTCTAAATTAAGTTAAATAAAGACAAGCTTTGTGAGCTCAGTTTTCAAAGGAGCAGGTAGGTGAGGCAAAAAATGATGTTTCTCAGAGTAAAGCGTTGAAAGAACCCTGATTCTGTTCTGACTCTCCAGTGACTGATCGGCTGCTGCTTGTCACTGTGTTCGTGGGCTGTTGGTTTTAAGGCTGCCATGGAGATGAGGATGGAGGATGGGAACACGATAAGTTTAAAATGCCACAAAGCTTACTGTTTTTATTGAGATTCATCTGTTTTTCATGAATAAATGTCTTTGTTGCAAACCTTTGATTAATTTCTAGGTTTCCAAAAAAGTTAGGTTTTAGTGTTTACTTTTGCTTAATTGTTTTTAATGGAGATTTTCAGAGTTCTTTATTCAGCTAACTTGCTGATATTATCTTATAACCTGCTTTTTTTTTAAGTTATAAGTACTTAGTGTTTCATAGTTTTATCAAAATATTCCATGAGTATTTTTAGTGATGCCTATTCACTTGCATGTATGTACCATGATTCATTTAGTGTCTTACTGTGAAGTGGGTAGTGGGCAAGATAGTAGAAGTTAGGGAAGAAAAATAGGACTTGTATATCATGTGAGGGAACCTGGGCATTATTCTGTTTACAGTGGGAAGCCCTGTAAGTATTTAAGTAGATGAGTGATACAGGTAGTTGGACTTAGGTTTGGGTAAATTATTCTGGTAGCAGTGTATGGAGGATGGATAAAAAGTGGGCTTAGAATATTGTGAGAATAGGTAAGGAGGCTACTAATAAAATTCAGACAAGAGATCATGAAGTATCAAATGACAGCAGGCATCGAGAGAAAGAAATGCATTGCAGAACTGTTTAGGGTGAAAAATGAGTGCTTCGTTGAGTGGTGGGGGTGGGGTGGGGTGGTGTGGAGTAAAGGGATCTGAAGAGAGGGGGGTGAATCTGAGTTGAATGTCAGGTTTAAGATTTAGATAATATTACCAATGTAGTCAGGGAATGTTAATAATAAAGAACTTGAAGATGAGAGGAAAGATGGTGGATTCATATTGGGCCAAGTTGAGTTTGAAACACCTGTGGAAGATGTAAGTGGATAGGTAATGTAAGCCTGAATCTCAGAAAAGAGCATGAAATAAATAGTAGCTGTGGGTTGGTGGTGGTCGGTTGCTTCAGGCCATTCTGTGACCCAATGGCTGTAACCCACCAGACTCCTCTGTCAATGGGATTTTCCCAGCAAGAACACTGGAGTGGGTTGGCATGCCCTCCTCCAGGGGATCCTCCCAACCCAGGGATCGAACCCACATCTCCTGCATTGCAGGCTGATTTCTTTACCACCACCAAAACCCAGGGATTGGGGAAGTATTTTTATATAGATAGAGTTCAAGTTGTATCAGATGGAGGAGGAGGACATGTTCCTGGAAGACACCACAATTTAAAGAGAGAGTATACAGAAAGAAAAGTTCATAGTGAACATGGAAAAAGACAGTTCATTGCTAACATTATCGTAATAGGTTTTCTGTATCCTCTTCCTTCAGCATTGACTTGTGTCAGCCCTAAACTTTAATGTCACAACTGTTTATGTGTCTTGGGAGGTAGCATAGAGTAAGGCATACTTTATTCTTAGTTCAGTTTGGTTCTGTTAATTGCTGTTTGATCTAGTGTCTTAGTCTCTTTGAAGCTTGGTTTTGAGTTTAATTTTTTAATAAAGTGAAGAGGTAAAATAAAATTGATAGGTCCCTATCTCCATGAGAATTAATGAAACTAAAGTATCTAGCCCAGTCTTTAGAGAATGGTGGGTGTCAGTAAATGATATTACCTTCTTTCTTCCCCGTCTTCATACTGTATGAGGAATTCTTTTGCTCCTTTGCTGTGTTATGAGGAAAGCAGTTGGTACCAGTTTATACTAATGTTTGAATGGTACTTAACTCTTTACACTGTGTGTGAGAGTGGTTTGGTATCACAAATGAATTTAATTAGTTAAAATGTAGGTATTCTGATGAACTGAACAGGCTATAATCAGCCAGTGTCAGGAGATACTCTAAGGTAGTATGTATGCAACTGCACTAAATCCTCTGAATTCTTGGTAATTTGCAGTGCCTGCCTGTCCTAAACTTCAGAGTTCCCGTCTCATCCCTTGCTGGACTGTGTAGCTTTCAAATAATTCTTTAAAGATACTGTTCTTTCAGAATGAATTCAGTTAAAGTTGGCCACAAGTTTATGTTTTGGCTTACCACCTCAAGTGTGGCTAATGTGGTGGTGTTGATTGAGGGCTCAGAAGAGCTGGTTTGGAATTGTTTAATAGCTTTGTGTGGAGAATTTCAAAAATATATTTGTGGAGAATGAGCAAGATCATGTTTGTGTAACTGTAAAAGTGCTATCTATGCAGATATAAACTATTAAGTAAGCGTAAGTGATTACAACTTGTTTGCTTTTCCTTATCTTTATGTTGCCATACTTAGCTTGTATGTTTGATAAAACAGAATTGACTTGTTCTTATATAGGACACTGTATCTTTGTTTATTAGATTCTCTTTTTCACTGTATCTCCTCATTTCCTCTGTGCCTGTGTGGAATCATTGAAGGCAAGAGAAAAAATTTTATTTTACTTTATAGATTTTAATCTTAAAATTAAAGGGCTTATAAATATTTTCAGATCATCAGTTCAGTCACTCAGTTGTGTCCGACTCTTTGCAACCCCTTGGACTGCAGCACGCCAGGCTTCCCTGTCCATTACCAACTTCTGGAGCTTACTCAAACTCATGTCCATTGAGTCGGTGATGCCATCCAACCATCTCATCTTCTGTCATCCCCTTCTCCCACCTTCAGTCTTTCCTAACATCAGGGTCTTTTCCAGTTCTTCACATCAGATGGTCAAAGTATTGGAGTTTCAGCTTTAGCATCAGTCCTTCCAGTGAATATTCAGGACCAACTTCCTTTAGAATGGACTGGTTGGATCCCCTTGCAGTCCAAGGAATTCTGAAGAGTCTTCTCCAACACCACAGTACAAAAGCATCAATTCTTCGGCACTCAGCTTTCTTTATAGTCCCAACTCTCACATCCATACATGACTACTGGAAAAACCATAGCTTTGACTAGATGAACCTTTGTTGGCAAGTACACGTCTCTGCTTTTTAATATGTTTTCAGATCATGATCACATATTAATACTTCCTTCAGTGCTTTTTGTTCTTTCAGTTCTATACATTTTTATCTTCCTATCATATCAGGAGCTTTTCTGCAGTTATTTTGAAGCATCAGTATGGTAAACAGATGAGCTACATATCTTAAGCAATTTTGCTTGCTTTGAAATTCTAGCATGTTTTTAGTATGATTTGTATCTGCTTGCTTTTCATGGTAAAGGACTAACGAATAATAAGTATTTGAAAGATTAAAAAAACAAACATCTTAAGTATTTATACAGGAGATAGGTTCCTAGCTTTTGTTTTGATGAATTAAAACATTCAGGACAGTTATCAAGAGAGAGATTGACTTGCCTCCTTGCTACATTGTTAAATACAAGAGTGAGTTTGCCATTTTCATTTCTGTTAATATTAATTTATTATATAAAAATAAAAATAGGTTTTAGTAATTATTTTCTGAGTCTTTTTTCTAGTTAAAATGATTTTCTAGTTAAAATGTTGGGACAGTAGACTATTTTTGAAAGCATTAAGAAAAAAGTCATTTTTTTGGTTTTGTTTATATTGCTTTAAATTCCTTTGTAAATTTGTAAATTCCTGTGTTATGAGTGTTTTCCGAGTTTTGGGGTTTTTTTCTTAAGAATGCATTCATAGGGAGCTTCCAGGTGCCGGTAGTAAAGAATCTGCTTGCCAGTGCAAGAATGTATTCACATGTGCAAAAACTTCTGTGGACACAGAGGAGCATAGGTTTAAGTGTTGAGGAAATACTCTGTAGATCAATGCATTTCCTAGAGTGATTCCAGAAACTTTATTTTTGAAGTTCCATTTCACCCACTCTCACTTCAAAAAGCATACTGGAATGAAACTAATGAACATAGTGTTGAATATATATTAAATTAGATTTTTTAAAACCGCTTTATTGAGCTGTTTAAAATGTATGTTAGTTATAACAACATATAGTAAACTGCATATATTTTAAGTGTACGCTTTATATTTCTTTTGAGCAGTGTAGATGAGTTTTGCTTTTTTATCCATCTGATAGTCTTTAACATTTTGAGGGTATCATTTTTATTTAATGTGATTATGTAGAGTCTGTCATCTACTCTTTATCTTCTACTTACCCCCTTTGATTATTGTTCCTCTTTTTCTGCCTTTGTTTGGATTAATCAAGTATTTTTGTGATTTTTGTTTTCTTTTTTTTGGCTTATTACCTGTATGTTTTTATTTTTGTAGTTGCTTTAATGTTTATAGTACTTGTTTAGTCACTAAGTCATGTCTGACTCTTACGACCCCATGGTCTGTAGCCCACCAGACTTATCAATCCATGGGATTTCTTAAGTACGAATACTGGAGTGAGTTGCTATTTCCTTCTCCAGGGAATCTTCCCAACCCAGAGATGGAACCCGCATCTGCTGCATTGGCAGGTGACAGTTCTTTACCACTGAGCCACCTGGGGCAGCCCAGTGTTTATAGTGCCTTTATATACACATCTCTTAACATTTCACCTTAGACATTGTAATTTTGGTTGATACCTAGAAGCTCGATTCGAAGAGTTCTTTTTATACAGCTTCCATCCTCAACTTTTTGGATATGTGGAATATAGTTATAATAACTGTCTTCATGTCCTTTTCTGCCTGCCGAACATCTGGGTTAAAATCTGGCTTAAATCTGATTTGATGATTATTTTCTTCATTATGATTTAGGTTTTCCTGCTTCTCTGCATGCCTGGTAGTCTTCAATTAAATACCAGACAAGATAAATTTATTTCGTCCTGGATAGTCGTATATCTATAAAATTGAGCTCTGTTCAGATGATCTTAAACAGTTTGACCTGTTTGCATCTTGCTTTTATGATATGTTAGGTGGCTCTGGAGTAGTGTTCATTCTAGGGCTAATTGCTGCATCAATTGTGAGTTTTCCTAGTCTGGCTTATGGGAATTAGGTACTCTCCAGAACTTTCCTCCTTTTATAAGGGGGCTTAACTTTAGTTATTAATTCTAAATTTTATTTAATTTTCGTCAGAGAGCACATGTTAATCACTCAGTCGTGTCTGACTCTCTGCAACCCCCTGAACGGTACCCCACCAGGCCCCTCTGTCCATGGGATTCTCCAGGCAAGAAGACGAGTGGGTTGCCATTCCCTTCTCCAGGGCATCTTCCTGACCTAGGGATTGAATCCGGGTTTCCTACATTGCAGGCAGAATCTTTACCGCTGAGCCACCAGAAAAGCCCAGAGAGCATGGTATGTGCTGTTTTTCTTGGTTCTTTTTCTCCTTAGTTTGTGTCCTTACTAGTTCACTTTTACATGAAAAGATTTATACTGTATTGAATTCAGAGTTTTAAGGGTAAAGTGCTAATTGTGTTGTTCAAATCTTATGCATAGTGACTAGCCTTACCTTTGCTAAATGAGACAGATGTGTTAAAATCTACCATACTTTTAAAAAATTTATCTATTTTTAATCAAAGGATAATTGCTCTATAGTATTCTGTTGTTTTCTACCAAAGATCAACATGAATCAGCCATTGGTATACATATGTCCTCTCCCTCCTGAACCTCCTTCTAAGTCCCACCCCTCTAGGTTGTTACAGAGTCCAGGTTTGAGTTCCCTGAGTCATTCAGCAAATTCCCACTGGCTCTCTGTTTTAGGTATGGTAATGTGTGTTACCATGTCACTTTCTCCTATACATCCCACCCTCTCCAAAATCTACCACACTTCAAGTGACTTTGCTTTTCCTTAAATAGCTGTTGGTTTTTGCTCTTTATATTTTATTTAATTCTCTTAATGCAGAATTGAAATTAAGACTTCCTGGTAAATAGAGCTTTTTGTCAAAATACATTCAGTTTAGTCGCTCAATCATGTCTGACTCTTTGCAACCCCATGGACTGCAGCACACGAGGCCTCCCTCTCCATCGCCAACTCCTGGAGTTTACTCAAACTCCTGTCCATTCAGTCAGTGATGCCATCCAACCATCTCATCCTCTGTCGTCCCCTTCTCCTCCTGCCTTCTACCTTTCCCAGTATCAGGGTCTTTTCGAATCACTCAGTTCTTTGCATCAGGTGGCCAAAGTATTGGAGTTTCAGCTTCAGCATCAGTCCTTCCAATGAATATTCAGGACTGACTTCCTTTAGGATGGTCTGGTTGGATCTCCTTGCTGTCCAGGGGACTCTCAAGAGTATTCTCCAACACCACAGTTCAAAAGCATCAATTCTTCAGCACTCAGCTTTCTTTATAGTCCAACTCTCACATCCATACATGACTACTGGAAAAATCATACCCTTGACTAGATGGACCTTTGTTGGTAAAGTAATGTCTCAGCTTTTTAATATGCTGTCTAGGTTGGTCATAACTTTCCTTCCAAGGAGTAAGCGTCTTTTAGTTTCATGGCTGCAGTCACCATCTGCAGTAATTTTGGAGCCCAGAGAATAGTCTGTCACTGTTTCTGGTGTTTCCTCATCTATTTGCTCTGAAGTGATGGGACCAGATGCTATGATCTTAGTTTTCTGAGTGTTGAATTTTAAGCCAGATTTTTCACTCTCCTCTTTTCACATTTATCAAGAGGCTTTTTGGTTCCTCTTCACATTCTGCCATAAGGTTGGTAGCATCTGCATATCTGAGGTTATTGATATTTCTCCCAGAAATCTTGATTCCAGCTTGTACTTCATCCAATCCAGCATTTCTCATGATGTACTCTGCATATAAGTTAAATCAGCAGGGGGACAATACACAGCCCTGATGTACTCCTTTCCCAATTTGGAACCAGTCTCTTGTCCCATGTCCAGTTCTAACTTGCTGATATTCTAACTGGTGATCTGATATTACTATCTCTTTATGAATTTTCCACAGTTTGTTGTCATCCGCACTGTCAAAGGCTTTGGCATAGTCAATAAAGCAGAAGTAGATGTTTTTCTGGAACTCTCTTGCTTTTTCCACGATCCAGTGGATGTTGGCAATTTGATCTCTGGTTCCTCTGCCTTTTCTAAAACCAGCTTGAACATCTGGAAGTTCACGGTTCACATATTGCTGAAGCCTGGCGTGGAGAATTTTGAGCATTACTTTACTGGCGTGTGAGATGAGTGCTATTGTGCAGTAGTTTGAGCATTCTTTGGCATTGCCTTTCTTTGGGATTGGAATGAAAACTGACCTTTTCCAGTCCTGTGGCCACTGCTGAGTTTTCCCAATTTGCTGGCATATTGAGTGCAGCACTTTCACAGCATCATCTTTCAGGATTTGAAACAGCTCAACTGGAATTCCATCACCTCCACTAGCTTTGTTCATAGTGATGTTTCTGAAGGCCCACTTGACTTCACATTCCAAAATGTCTGGCTCTAGGTGAGTGATCTCACCATCATGGTTATCTGGGTCATGAAGATCTTTTTTGTATAGTTTTTCTGTGTATTCTTGCTATCTCTTCTTAATATCTTCTGCTTCTGTTAGCTCCATACCATTTCTGTCCTTTACTGAGCCCATCTTTGCATGAAATGTTCCCTTGGTATCTCTAATTTTCTTGATGAGATCTCTAGTTTTTTCCATTCTGTTGTTTTCCTCTGTTTTTTTGCATTGATCATTGAGGAAGCCTTTCTTATCTCTCCTTGCTGTTCTTTGGAATTCTGCCTTCAAATGGGTATATCTTTCCTTTTCTCCTTTGCATTTAGCGTCTCTTTTCTCAGCTATTTGTAAGACCTCCTCAGACAACCATTTTGCCTTTTTGCATTTCTTTTTTTTGAGGATGGTCTTGATCAGTGCCTCCTGTATAAAGTCATGAACCTCTGTCCATAGTTCTTCAGGCACTCTGCTGCAGTCCATGGGGTGGCAGAGTTGGACATGACTGAGCAACTGAACTGACCCAGACTTAGGGTCTGTGTGCTCTATGGTAGGGTTAATGGTGAACTCCAAGAGCATTTACACTAAGGGAGCCCTTACTGGCCTGATCCTGCCAGTGCCTCTGTCCCCATGCCTCCACAGGCAGCCCTCCAACACTAGCAGGTAATTTTGGTTCAGTGTCCTGTGGAGTCACTGCTCCTTTCCCCTCGGTCTTGGTATGTGCAAAATTTTGTTTGTGCTCTCCAAGACTGAAGTCTCCCTCTTCCCCAGGCCCCTGAAAGTCCTGTAATCAAATCCCGCTGGCCCGCAAGGTCCGATTGCATGGGAATTCCCAGTCCCTTTATCAGATCCCCAGGCTGGGAAACCTGGGGTGAGGTCCAGAACCTTTGCAACAGTGGGAGAACTTCTTTGGTATTATTGTTCTCCAGTTTATGGGTCACCCACCCTGCGGTTATTGGATTTCATTTTATCGTGATTGTGCTGCTCTGCCATCTCACTACAGGTCTCTTTGTCTTTGGACGTGGAGTATCTTTTTTTTGGTGGGTTCTGGCGTCAACAGCTAGTTGCAATTTTGGTGCTCTTGCAGGAGGAAATGAATACACATTCTCCTACTCTACCATCTTCTCTCATCATCTTTATATAATATTTCCATCTTGTTATTCTTCTGTGTTAGAACATTCTGAATAAGAGCACCAGGCTCTCTTCCAAGTATTTGTTTCTTTCTTTTGTCCTTTCTTTTCTTCCTCCATTTTCTCAGTTTCTTGTCACTTCTCCTATATCTGCCTCTTTTTAGAACTTGACAATGTATTATTTATAATTTTCCAGCCTGTTTGTGTAGTTTTACCCCCCTCCTCCGCTTTTCCTCCTACTTTTCTCTTCTGCTTTCCTCCTTATTTGTGCTTAATTCCATATTGTTTGTATCTTAATGCTGTATTTTTGTGTTTCTTTCCTCTTACCTTTCTCCCTTCTCTTCATCCTTCCTTCCAGTCTCCTTCCCTCCATACTTCCCCTTCAACCCCTTCCTGCCTTTCACCATTCCACATTGTTACCATCTTCCTCTCCCCTCTTAGCCCTTTTCCAACATCCCGCTTCCTCCTTT
Source organism: Ovis aries (assembly GCF_016772045.2). Classification (NCBI taxonomy): domain Eukaryota; kingdom Metazoa; phylum Chordata; class Mammalia; order Artiodactyla; family Bovidae; genus Ovis; species Ovis aries. The sequence goes on along the minus strand of NC_056071.1, from coordinate 43,695,141 downwards.
CCTACTTACTCTCTTTTCTTCATTTCCATTCCTTCTCCCCTCTCTTGTTTTGAGCTTGTATTTATTTTTATCCAGCATTTCTGTGTCTCTGCAATTGGTGAGGTTTTTGGTGTGTTATTCACCATATTGTTGCATCAGTCCTCTTTATTACTGGTTATTTTAAGGAAATAATTTGCATTGTTTGTTACTTTATTATTAGAAGCAGATTCCTTGTAGTACCCTTCGTAGTTTAGTGTATTATAATGCCATCATTTGAGAAAAAGTTCTAAATGGTAATTTTTTTTTTAAACAGGTGAGAAGGAAGAATGATATTGCAAAATTTGTTGAATTTTTGGTCTTCCAACTTGGGTTATGTGATAACTTTTATAATGGAGGTATTAGTACAGGTGCTTGAAATTTAAGCTCAGGAACACTGGCTTCTAAACTGTGTAATTTTTAATTATGTATGTTACAGAGCTTAAATGTCTTCAAAGTATGTAGTAGGAAATATGTTAACCTTATTCATAAAAAGATGTTAAAGAGACATCTGAAATTTTCTTTGTGAAAACTCAGTGAGGTCTGGAACTGTTTTGCCACTTGAAGTTAGTATTCCCAAAGGTCTTCAAAGCATTCCTAAGCCTGAGTCAGTTTTTCACAATCTCAGAAACTTCAATCTTAATTTATAGTAGAACTGTTTCTTTGATTCCTTTAAGGAACCTCTAGTTCACAAACAAATCAAACAAAAATATTTCTAAAATTGGGGAAATTTTTGAATGTTTAAGCTTTTAAGTTCCAGCCATCAGTTTAGCACTATGTGGAGCACTCCCTCAGATTAAAATTTTGAAAAAAATATCGAAGGTTTAAGAAGCTAAGGCATGCTTCCTGTCCCCCAAAGCATCCAGTATCTGTAAGAGAATAATATAATTGGCACTCCATCTTGGAGTGGTGGGTCTGCATCCTCAGGTTCAACCTACCATGGATCCAAAATATTTAGGGGAAAAAAAAAAAAATCTAGAAAGTTCCAGAAATCAAACTTGAATTCACTGCACCCAGTCAGCTATTTATATAGTATTTATATCGTGTTAGGTTTTATAAGTAATCTACAGATGACGTAAAGTGTGTGTGGGAGGATGTGCATAAGTTAATATGCAGATATTATGTCATTTTATGTAAGGGACTTACTTGAGTATGTTTGGATTTTGGCATCTGATGCGTTCCCGGAACCATCACCTGCTTATATAGAGGGACAGTTGTACCAGCTAATGTGACATAATTAGGAGCCATATTGACTGAAATTAATGGAGACATTCACAGAAAGAGAAAAAACAATACCCATAATGGGTTATGGTCATTTGAGGGGGAGGGAGGGAAAGGTATTGGGTAGAAGTTTTTTCCATAATCTTTCTTCCTGCTTTTCTTTTCTTTTTATATTTTCCTTTCTCTTGTGTTATTATTTTAGAGAGTTGTTTTTAAATTAGTGAAGCCTTCTTTTATATTATTCTATCTACCTATCCTTTTATATCCACTTTGTGTGTTTCTTCTCCTATTTTCCCCTGACCATGTAAGTTTTGTGAATTGATGAGCAAAAGTATTTTATGAGTTTTTATTTGCTAACTAGATCATTATAAATAGATACAGATTTAAAAAACAAACTTCTTAATTTCGATCCAGTACTTTTTATTAGTAAGTATGTAATTTCCAGGCTTTGTTTAACCTAGTATATGGGAAGGAAATAGAGAGAGGCTGTCTTGGCTCCTAAATTATGTTGCAAAATCTTGAGCTGATTCACAGTTGCTTCTGTTATGTTTTGAATTTTTTTTGTTTTTTCTTTTCTCATTTTCTTTTTTCCCTGGGGACATTACTTTTGTTAGAAACATTAGTTTCAGGAAATTTAGTGATAATTACAGCAGTTTATTTCATTCTGATTTCATAGTTCTTTGTTATTTCAAACTACTCTATGGGGAAAGTAGAATACTTTTCCTGTTTATTTTAGTGTATGTGTTTTATTTTGGTATTCTTTAAAATGTTTAACTAGTATTCAGTGACTATTATTCTTATCTTTGTTCTTTTCTTATTTTTCGTATAAATGTGTTAACACTGGAGGCTGAATAACGTAGAGGTTAAGAGCATAAGCACGAAGCCCAGGCTGTGTGTTGCTGTGCTTAGTCACTCAGTCGTGTCTCACTCTTTAAAACCCCATGGACTGTAGCCTGCCAGGCTCCTCTGCCCATGGGGATTCTCCAGGCAAGAATACTGGAGTGGGTTGCCATGCCCTCCTCCAGGGGATCTTCCCAAACCAGGGATCGAACCCAGGTTGCCCACATCACAGGTGAATTCTTTAGTCTGAGCCACTGGGGAAGCCCAGTCCAGGCTGTGTTGAGTTTAAATCCATGACCCTGTTTCTCACTAACTGAATTACTTAAACTCTGTGTGCCTATTTCCTCATCTTTAGAGTCAGGATAATAATAGTACTTATTTCATAGTGCTGTTTTGAGGACTATAGGAATTAATTTCTATATAGAACTTAGAAGAATGTCTGGCATATGGGAAATATTGTTTATGGTAGCTGTTAACCACCCCCCCCCCCCCCCCCCCCCCCCCCCCCCCCGCCCCCGGCCCAGTTCTCTGAAGAGTCACACAGATACTGATACAGGTAGGAACAGAACCTGGGTGTTCTTACTCCAGTCAAGATGAAGCAGTGCTCTTTTGCTTGTCAGTAGATTATGCAGTGTTTTCCAAGATATAAATTTCCGAGCTACAAAGTGAATACAATAAAATTAAAATAATTTGTTTATAATAAAACACATTTGCATGTTCAGCACTGTGCTTAGGTTTTATAAATGCTAAAGTAGACACACTTTCTGTCCTAAAGAAGCTATAGACTAGTCCTGGAAAAGAGATAAGAAAATACTTGAGACATAATTACTTTCATGAAAGAGAGTTGTACAGAACAGAAGGAAATAGAGAGGAGAGGGCATCCATCCCTTCCTTTGGGAGGGTGAAGGAAAAGGGAAACGGTCTTGGAAAACTCCATAGATGAGCTAATCAATTCAGGAGTTATTATGAATATTCATAGGATAAGGTAATATACCACAGTGAGTTTAAAGTGCTATGTATATGTTGTTAATATTTAACTTTATACTGAAATCTTCTATTCAGCCTTTAAGCATTCCAAGAAATTAATTGATTCTTACCTTTAATTTGAGTTTACCAACAAGTAGTAGTTTATCCTATATTTTTTTTTCCAGTTGCTTTTTTTCAAATTTGTTTATTATAGAAGAGACACATGCTTTTTGTAAATGAATTTGAGTAGTTGGAAGTATATAAAAGTTGTTAATTCCTCCCCCTTTCCCCAACTTTCTCATTCCCTCTGAAAACAAACAATAAAATGCAGGAGAGCCCGGTTTGAATCTTGGGTTGGAAATATCACCTGGAGAAGAGAGGCTACCCACTCCATTACTCATGGGCTTCTCTGGTGGCTCAGACTGTAAAGAATTCACTTGCAATGTGGGAGACCTGGGTTTGATCCCTCGGTTGGGAAGATCCCCTGGAGAAGGGCATGGCAACCCACTCCAGTATTCTTGCCTGGAGAGTCCGCATGTACAGAGGAGCCTGGCAAGCTGCAGTCCATGAGGTTGCAAAGCATTGGACGAGGCAGAGTGACTAAGCACAGGCACCTATATACCTGTGTAGGTATCTTGCTTTAAATGATAAACGCCATTTCCTTAGTTTGTACTTAAGACATTTCATGACATATCAAGGCTACTTTTTCCATTTTCTTTTCATCAAAATGCTCAAAGCTAGCCAAAATGAATGAATTTTCTGCATTCTGTCTGTTTTCTTCACTTCATGTTTTTGTTAATGCCAAGAATGTCTTTCTTATTCAAAACCACCACATCATATCCAAATACCTTCCTGTCCGTAAAGATCTTTTCAGATAATACATTCTCTGTCAAAGCTTTTCTTTCCCCACCTTCACTCCTTCCTGTGTTTTGAACGTAATTTTGTGTTAGTACCTAACACTTGCTGCTATGGATACAGTTAAATGTTTACTTTTCTGTGCTTTGGACTACACTGACAGTTCTTATAACAGTATTTTATGAGTTTTGTAATACTTAAATGCCTATTTGGAAAGCCTGCTGTTAGATATTTAAAATAAATGTATTTTAGTCATGTTTTATTACTCTTAGAAATACTGATTTTTAACTGTCTTGGGGAGAAGTTACAAAATGTGAGCTGTGAATTGAAAATAAAACTTGGTTTGGTTAATGATTTTGGATGAATCTTTCTGAGACATTGTTTTCTTCAAAGATTATGATAACCTGATTTGGCAAGTTTTAAAAATTAAAACTAAATAAAATCTTTAAAAACTAAAGTTGTGAGAATAAGGTATAAATAAATCTCTCAAATATTTTGATAGAAGTTTAAGAGCAGTTCTTTGACATTCTTGAAGGAAACTTGCCACAGTAAATACTTGCTGAATGTGATATAAATAGTAATCACTAAAAACTGTTTTCATTTATTTTTCAGAGAATGCAGAATCCATTGATCTTAAACAGTTTTTTGACCAACATTTTTCACATATATATTATGTGTTTTTTGAGAATTTTGTTACTATTGAAGCTAGTCTTAAACAGAAAGGTAAGATGTTAAAATCAATCCTGGCTTATGCTGATGTTTCAAATAATTGTCGTAAACGTTCACTTAAAACAGACTTTTGCACACTGGAATGTTAGTATCATTTCAGTTCTCCTCTCAGATGGCTTGCAGATACCCTGCTCACACTGTGGGTTAGTAGTGTTAATTATACCCTTATTATTTTGAGAAGGCTTAGAAGATTTGCCTTTTCCCTGGTCAGATTTGTTTTCTCACCTTTACTCTGCCCTAGGGCCATGTGTCAGGTTTGAGCAGTCATTTTCATAATTTCATTTTTAAGAGCTCACTTAACAGTTTGCCACAATATATTATTATTTGTTTTTTAGACATAAATATGTAGAACCTAAATGTAATTGTCTAAAGAGTAGAGATGCTATATTGTCTACACATTGAACAGAATACAGTTTAAATATTTTATTAAAGAATCACTGAGAAAAAACTATGCCTGAAATATTTTAAGCTTTTTAAGTGGTTGTTGACATTGAGGACAAAATGATAACGTTTAAATATTTTTCTGTAAAAATGTTTTAGGTCACAAGTCCCAAAGGGAGGAATTGGATGCTATACTTTTTATTTTTGAGGTATGTACCTACCCATGTTACTTTTTTCCCAAAATTAATTTTTGGAACATACAAAGGAAAATGTTGAATATTAACAAGCACTGTGAATCTGCCATGCTTTTTAAAAACTAAATTCTGTTGTTTAACCTAAAAAAATACCTGTCTTAATTATTTTCTGAGGTATATTTTAGGTACAGATAGAATTAATGGTTTTGTGCATTTGAAGCCACAATTGGTACAATATTTATGGTGTTTAAAAGCAATAAAAATTTTAATTTGTGGGATGTTTACACAAATGGAGAATTTTCTTTAAGAAATTCTAAAACATACTTACTTGAGAGGATAAATTCATGGAACTGTTATATACCTAAGGAGTTCATAGTTTGTGGTTTAACTACTTTTCATTGGAAACTTGTATAGAATAGTTTTAAGCATTTTATACATTGTTGTTCTACCACGTTACTTTTTATTGGGGTGGGACACGTTTGTATTGCTAAAAAAGCAGAAGGAAATAACATGATACTCTGTTAAAACTTCTGTTTTATTTTTGGCACAGTGATAAAAATGAGGGACACACATGCTTTTCAAATAACTCCTTGCTCTTCATTCTGGCTTTCAAATCAAATAGTGATAGGAGTATTCCAATCTTTTTTGAGAATTTTAGCGATCAGGAAACAGCCAGGATTAATTAGACCTTGTGTTTTAAAAGGCATAAAGAATTTAGAAATCAGTTTCTAAAGACTGGACTGTTCCATTTACTGCTAAATGTTTTGTATATTGACTATTTTGGTATGGTTTAGAAGAATTCAAAGAACTTGATCTTTCTCAGTTGCTGAGTTAGTCACAGCTTAAAAAAGGAAAGTTTAAAAAAAAAAATTTTTTTTTTAAGCATTCCAAAAGAAGTAACTGGTTTGGTACCTAGTTCTGCAGTTAATTTTCGTTTGTCATTAACCCTGAGGAATTTGCTCATATTTACCTCCCAAAGTGTTTGCATGAATTGTTTACAAGGGGAATATTAAAGCATGGAGATTTTGAGAAACAATAAAAAAGTATGTGCAGAGAAAAGATAATAATTCCTGGAAAGTATTCCTTCAGACATTCGTGAAACTATATTTAGGAAATTGAGATCATTGACTAGTTAAACAGAAGCTCTTTCAGGGTATTCCTTCTATTAAAACATAATCCTTATTTTTCTGTATGTAATCTATACTGGTCATTTGTTACTCTGAACTGAAATGTTTGTCTGTAATCCATCACTAAATTTCATTAGGAAAATAAGTGTTAAATATGGGGTTTTTATCTTTCAGAAAAAATACTTAACCTGTGTGCTGTTTTTGTACTTATGATGGTAACAATATCTGACTTCCACCTTTAGAGACTAATGATTTAAAAGATCAGGAAATTACCTAAATACACTGATTGCCTTTTTCTGGAATAAAGTTCATCATTGTGGAATGTCATTATGACATAGGATTGATATTCTGTTTTCTTCTGTGTAGCTAAGAGTGTACAAGATTTCTTTCATCTTTATATTACTGAATAAAAATGATAAAGTGTAATTTAATAGTGACAATGTAGAAGTACTTTAAGTAGTTCACAAAGTTGTCTTTTTAGTTTTCTATAATTTTATCTCTTTCCATACTGCAATAAATATAATTATACAGTTGCTGGCTCAGTATGGGAGAAAGGTAGGAGAGCAAGGCTGAAGAATTTTCTGTATCTTATGTGGGAATAACACCTGTCTGTGAAGAACTTTATAATTTCTTCATCATCCTCTTACATGAGAAGGACTAGAGACGATTATCAAAAGGAAGATAGAGAAGTGTAAAAACAGGCATACCATTCTTTGAACAGAATAGTATGAAAGCACTGATTCTGGAGATAGGAATCTGGAAGCTGGAATCTGTTTTTCCACTTTCTAACCTAAACACATTTCTTAACCTGTTATGGCAAGTGAGATCTCTCCTTTTAGGATGGTTTTGAGGATTAATGAAATATCCTTTATATAAAGTGTCTGTTATTTGGCCCTTATGAACATTCAATTAATGATGACTCTAAATAGTAATAAAATAGAGCAGCAATAATAACAAATACCATTCAGCAAGCAGATGAGTACTGAGAACATAGTTCAGCAGCATAATAAGGCAGCTATTGAAGTAGAATAATTCATATAGGTACAATATGTAAAGGAAAATAAAGACAAAATTTTGAAGATGTTATATGTAAGAAATATTCCAAACTTGTAGAAGTATGTATGGGTTAGCTTAACCATAGGGCTCCTGAATTTAAATTTTTTTTTCTCATACCTATAACCATTATAATATATAAGTATCTTCAGGTTCATGTGATTAGTACAAATATTTGATAGGATTTTTGTGAAAGCAAAATATTTCCCCTCTTAGGTTTATCAAAATAGGAGAAAGAAAGAACTACTTGAAGAGAAAATATAACAGGTATTAGTATCTAAAAGAATTTAGAACAGATCAGTAGTTTCCACAGAAAGTCTAAGAATAGAAAACAAGCCTTAAAAAATATAGTATTTATTCACTAAAGAGAAATATAACTTTTACATCCTTGTAAAAGATAAATTTCATCAGTTTCCTGTTCCAAGAGTTAGTATAGCTCGTTGTTTTCTGGAGTTTTCAGATACTGATCAGTATGCCAGTGCTGAAGTAGTGCCACTACCATCAGACTAGCTCAAAGATGATTTTGTGTTTGTAATACTGTCTTCTGCATAAGAAACTCTTAAAGGCTTTGTGTAAGTTCTTTAATTTTTCACATTGTTCAAGATGTGGACTTGTTACTTGCTTTTCATACTTTTCTTTGTTTTATTCGTATTGATTTTTAGAAAATTTTACAACTTCTTCCAGAAAGAATTCATCAGCGATGGCAGTTTCATAGTATTGGTAAGTAATATAAATACTACTTCACATTTGAAATAAGTGATAATATTTGAACATATTCTGTAATGAGTTGGCTATTACTTGAAATGAGTTCATAGTTTGTACTTTAGTAAAAATAAAGAATACAGAATTAAACTTACTGGGAATATGAGATTAAAACATACATGAAGGGATATTAAGTTTCATAGTGGCATGTTAAATTTCTTGGATCCACCTGTTATTACTCTGAATATGTTAGCAATGATGATAAACTATAAAGCCTAAAAATAAAAGTAGACGCTACATCAAAGTAAATATTCTGTAATCAGAAATGGAAGGCAAATGCAAAGTGTCAAGTATAAGAGCCGTGGGTTCCAGGTTTGAAAGCAAGCAGTGTAGATTGGCAGTTTGCTCCATTTAAAAAAATTAAAAAGGGGTGGGGGGGACCTGGGGTTTAGCTTACTGCTTAAAAAGCCAAAGTAGAACTTCCCAGATCAAGAAATAAAGCTGAAAAGGAAAAGGGGAAAGGAAAAACATACAACCCTGCTGTATTGATTACTGTGAAAGACCAAATAGGCAGGAGGTCACAGGCTTCTCTTACAATGAGTTAAGCCAAGATGCTGGCTGGCTTGGAGTCTGGTTCTTTAATAATCATAGGATTGCCACAGGACTCTCTGACTCTCATTGTAAGCCTTTTTTCCCTCTTGGATGAAAAAGGAATCTGAAGGTAGGCAATTTCTGGCTTTGGTTCAGTGTCTCAGTTAGAACAAAGGTGATTGCTAGTGATTCTCATGACCTTTCTCTTGTGGTGAATACACAGATAGCCACCATATCTACATTGTTGAAGTAGAATGTTACAGGCCTCATATTCATTTGTAAAAATTGTATTTTCCTCTTAAAAAAGTCATAGGTTTATTTAGGCCCTACAATTCTTAATCAGTTGTAGCAAATAAAATCTCTAAGGCTTTGAAACTATAAGTCATCCCAGTTAGCAGTTCTGGAAGCAAAAGAAACTACATATAGGATGGATATTGATGCGGGGGCTAAAAAAAGACAAAATTTTAAATAATAAAGCCTGTTGAGAATAAACTTTTTTGATAAAGCTCAAGACTAAAAATGATGTGTCCTTAATATATAGAGAACTCTGGCAACTCAGTAAGACAAACAAGTTTTTTAAATATGCAAAATACTTGCATATATATCACCAAAGAAGACATATAAATTGCTAATAAGCATGATAAGGTGCTCAATAGAATAGTGAAATCCTATTTTTTATTTCATAATCATTAAAATGTTGTTGGTTATCTGTGAAGAAACTTCTCTAGACATCTGAACTTGTAAAGTTTTTCTACTGAGGACTGTAGTTTTCAATCTGTAAAAGAGCTTTGGGCTATCTAGTTGTCATGTTTAGTAGTATTCCAATAAATGTCTAATTTTCCTTTGTCACTAAGAATCCTTAAAAAAATGCATGTAAGAATTAAAGATTTTAAAATTTAAAAAATAAAAAACTAAAAAAAAAAAAAAAAAAAGAATCCTTAAAAAAAAGTAACTTGAACAACTTTACACTAACAGGTTAGGCAGTTTTTTCTTTAACATATTTATTTACTTGACTCTGCGAGTCTTTGTTGCAGCATGTGAGATCTAGTTCTCTGACCAGGGCTGGAACCACTGGATCACCAGGAAGACCCAAGGCAGTTTTAATAAAATCAACAAATTCATAGAAAGATACAAATTATTCAGACTGACTCAAAAAAGAATGTGCTCAGTCCCTCAGCTGTGTCCACCTCTTTGTGACCCCATGGACAGTAGCCTGCCAGGCTTCTCTGTCCATGGGGTTTTCCAGGCAGAAATAGTGGAAATAGCAGAAATAGCAAACCTTTCCTTCTCCAGTGGATCTTCCCAGCCTAGGGACTGAACCCGCATTTCCTACACTGGTGGCGGATTCTTTACCACTGAGCCACCTGGGAGCCCTCATTAAGATGACTCACTCTCAGTGCTGCTGCCAGAAAAGCTGTATTCCATTTTGCATCTCCTGTGTCTGCCGTTGTTCCCTGTTGCAGATTACTTTAAAAACATCTGCTAATTGGGAAGGATTCATTTCAAATTTACTGTCTAATTTCTATAATTTTTTAATCTCTGGGGCACTTAAAGTAACAATTATAAATCTTCTCACAAAGGAAAGCTTAATTCCAAATATCTTTAAAAGATGTAATATCAATTGGTTACAAACTCTTTCAGAAAATGAACTCTTCCCAGTCTATGTACATGTCTGTTATTATCTTGATAATAAAGCCAGATTAAAGACCTCACAAAAGAACACAGTAGTGTTCAATATCCATCATAAACACAGAGGCAAAAATCTTTAATAATTTACTAACTAAATTTAGTAGTATGACAAAAAGACTGTATGTAAATGGTAACCAATTGGGATTTATCTCAGGGATGCAAGATTGGTTTAATATTTGAAAAGCATTTTGTGAAAAATTATTAATAGAATAAATGACAAAACCACCTGTAATGCTGACTGTGATGTTTATTTGACTGTAATGCCAGTAGAAGAAAAAGCATCCGACAGAATTTACTGCCCATGCATGATTAAAAACACTCATCAGATTTGATTAGTTTTCCACTTAACTTCTTTTTCTGTTCCAGGGTTCAATCGGTGATACTACAATGCATTTAGCATGTATAGATTTTTTTAGGAGAGCTGATTAAGACCTTTATATAGGCTTTATATAGAATTGTTTAAAGTAACTGAATTTGCTCAGACACGAGGAAGGGAATTGCAGATAAATGAACACAATTTGTTGAAATATTAAAGCTTATTTTAATATGATAAATAAAACTTAAGCAGTAGAGTCACAGTCTTAATCATTTTATATATATATTTCATATAAAAATATGTAATCTTGGTGTTCCTAGAAAGAATAAAGATGCAAGATTAGAACAAATAGCTGAGAGGAAATTTTGTTACTGGTATAAATTTTAAACATAGAAACTATTTCTAAATATTTTATGGATTTATAAATAAGTAGTAATAAAATATTTTTGGAGATAATAACAAAATCTGGATAAGATTTCTTTTGGGAAGGGAAGGAGGAAAATGATACAGGATGAGTTCACAGGAGGCTTAAGTGATACATAAATAACATAAATAAATGAAATTTTGAAATTATAGGAAACATGAGACTGTTTAGATTTGTTCAAACTGAATGGTGGACTTCTGGTTGTTTGTGAATATTATTTCATTATTTTATTATAGGCTTGAAATATTGTATAATTACAAGAAAAATTATTTTGAATACTTCGAGTATTTTGAAAAGAAAAAGTAGTACAGGGGAAACGTTTGTTAAGAAATACTACAGTTTTAGGTGTTTATTTGATTAACTATATAATTTTCTACATTGGTTTTTATTTGTATTAGTGATGGTGAAAGTATTTATATTCTTCAGTTCAGTCAGTAAAATACATATTGTTGCCTTAAATGCAATTTTGGTTTTATTGTTTATTTTAATAGGATAAATCATATTTAATTCCAGTAAACCATGTGTTAAAATGGTGACTTTTTATATGCCCTCTTCCCAAGACTATGGCCAGAGGGATGTTAAGGTCACCAAGAACAATTTGGAGGTGACCAAGGACTTGTTTTTAAAGTGTTTTCAAGTCTTACTGATAACTCTTAACATTTAGAAATGAATAAGATATGAATGTTTAAAATCATTTTTTCTTTTCAGGATTGATTTTAAAGAAACTACTACACACAGGAAACTCCTTGAAGGTATAATGCAATTATATTTCTTTTTTATATTTAAAAATATTATTTGAATTAATTATTTTCAGCTGTGCTGGGTCTTTGTCGCTGCACGGGCTTTTCTCTAGTTGTGGCAAGCGAGGGCTGCTCTCCAGTTGTGTCCTGGCTTCTCATTGTGGTGGCTTTTCTTGTGGCTCCCAGGCTGTCGGGTACAGGCTTGGCAGTTGTGGCACACAGGCCTAGTTGCTCTGTGGCATGTGGGATCTTTCTGGACAGGAATTGAACCCAGGTATCCTGGATTGGCAGGTGGTTTCTTTACCACTGAGCCACCAGGAAAGCCCCATTATTGTGTTGTTTTTTTTAATTGAGTAAAGCATATAGTCAACTGCTCCACTTGCCTGCATCATTGTTTTCCTAAATAAATATGAATTATCTTCAGTTCCCTTGATTGAAGTGAAATCACTTAAAAAATAGCAGTATGGTCAGTATGCATGAGGTTGACCATGCTGTTGAAAACTTTTTGTAGTTTTACCACTGCATTTGACTCATTTGGCAGAAACACAGTCAGCTCTACATCCATATCATTTTATATATCGGACTTGAGCATATGCTGATTTTGGTATCCATGGTAGGGGAGGTCCTGGAAGCAGTACCTCATAGATACTGGGGAACAACTGTGCTTTTCCCTGTGGTCCCCAGAAGATACAAATTATTAAGCTATTCAATAAATAATTCTTCATTTTACCATAGCTATCGTGAGATGTAGAGGGGAAGTAGTACATCTGTTAAAAATGGTTTGTTTATTATTATTACTTTTTCCTTTTTATTATCCCATTGTGCTGTGGTTAGAAAAGCTTCTCAGTCCAAAAGCATCTTGCTGTTAAGTTGGGTAAAAGTCTCATTGTAGGTACTTTTGGTGTCAACGCTTGGGTTTGTAGTACAACGGGATAAGCCTTCCTACAGCTTTGTCCTGTTTCTAACTGAACTGAGAGGGTGGCAACAGATGCCTAGCTTTGGCAGTGGCTGTTTACAAACCATCCATGTGTGCTAAGTTGCTTCAGTCTTGTCCAACTCTGTGCTACCCTGTGGACGGTAGCCTGCCAGGCTCCTCTGTCCAGGATTCTCCAGGCAAGAATACAAGAGTGGGTTGCCATACCTTTCTCAAGGGGATTTTTCCAACCCAGGGATTGAACCTTGATTCTGTTACATCTCCTGCATTGGCAGCTGGGTTCTTTACCACTAGCACCACCTGGGAAGCTCAGTTGTGTACAAAGCTGTGATAGAGGAATATCTGAAGCTATCAGTGAGGTTAGGTTAGTGAAGAACTTTGTGTTTTGCTTGGAGATATGGAGTTTGCTTTGTTTTCTCCTTTTGTTGTCCTGAAAGAGCATTCATCAGTTTAAATATTTATTTTCTGTGTATTGGGCATTGTTCTAGTTGCTTAAAAATACAGTAATAGGCCAAGTTTGCCCTTTAGAAGTAAATAAAATGAGATAATTTCAGGCTGATAAGCCTTTAAAGGACAAGAGCAAAGAGTTAGCAGTGAATCCGGATCCCCGTGACCATTCCCCTGTTTAGCAGTTAATAGTTATACCAAGGAGTGGTCATTGCCCTCTCCTTTCTTCTTGGATTAGAGTGGCAATGTTGGGAAGAATGGAAGTAAACAAGAAGGAAATGATTTTGATTTTTTATAAGTGAAAGTTATAGTGTAAAAATTACCTGATAGCTTTAAGTAGTTCAGTTCAGTCATTCAGTCATGTCCAACTCTTTGTGACCCCATAAATTGCAGCACACCAGGCCTCCTGTCCATCGCCAACTCCCAGAGTCTACCCAAACCCATGTCCATCAAGTCAGTGATGCCATCCAACCATCTTATCCTCTGTCGTCCCCTTCTCCTCCAGCCCTCAATCTTTGCCAGCATCAGGGTCTTTTCCAGTGAGTCAGCTCTTCACATCAGGTGGCCAAAGTATTGGAGTTTCAGCTTCAACGTCAGTCCTTCCAGTGAACACCCAGGACTGATCTCCTTCAGGATGGACTGGTTGGATCTCCTTGCAGTCCAAGGGACTCTCAAGAGTCTTCTCCAACACCACAGTTCAAAAGCAACAATTCTTCAGCATTCTTTGTAGTCCAACTCTCACATCCATACATGACCCCTGGAAAAACCATAGCCTTGACTAGATGGACCTTTGTTGGCAAAGTAATGTCTCTGCTTTTGAATATGCTGTCTAGGTTGGTCATAACTTTTTTTCCAAAGAGTAAGCGTCTTTTGATTTCATGGCTGCAGTCACCTTCTGCAGTGCTTTTGGAGCCCAGAAAAGTCAAGTCTGCCACTGTTTCCACTATTTCCCCATTTATTTCCCATGAAGTGATGGGATCGGATGCCATGATCTTCGTTTTCTGAATGTTGAGCTTGAAGCCAACTTTTTCACTCTCCTCTTTCACTTTCAAGAGGCTCTTTAGTTCTTCTTCATTTTCTGCTGTAAGGGTGGTGTCAATTGCATATCTGAGGTTATTGATATTTCTCCTGGCAATCTTGATTCCAGCTTGTGCTTCCTCCAGCCCAGCGTTTCTCATGATGTACTCTGCATATAAGTTAAATAAGCAGGATGACAATATACAGCCTTGACGTACTTCTTTTCCTATTTGGAACCAGTGTGTTGTTCCATGTCCAGTTCTAACTGTTGCTTTCTGACCTGCATATAGGTTTCTCAAGAGGCAGGTCAGGTGGTCTGGTATTCCCATCTCTTTCAGAATTCTCCACAGTTTATTGTGATCCACACAGTCAAAGGCTTTGGCATAGTAAATAAAGCAGAAAGAGATGTTTTTCTGGAACTCTGTTGCTTTTTCCATGATCCAGCGGATGTTGGCAATTTGATCTCTGGTTCCTCTGCCTTTTCTAAAACCAGTTTGAACATCTGGAAGTTAACAGTTCACATATTGCTGAAGCCTGGGTTGGAGAATTTTAAGCATTACTTAACTAGCGTGTGAGGTGAGTGCAATTGTGCAGTAGTTTGAGCATTCTTTGGCATTACCTTTCTTTGGGATTGGATGAAAACTGACCTTTTCCAGTCCTATGGCCACTGCTGAGTTTTCCAAGTTTGCTGGCCTCTTGAGAGCAGCACTCTCACAGCATCATCTTTCAGGATTTGAAATAGCTCAACTGGAATTCCGTCACCTCCACTAGCTTTGTTTGTCGTGATGCTTCCGAAGGCCCACTTAACTTCACATTCCAGGATGTCTGACTTTAGGTCAGTGATCACACCATTGTGATTATCTGGGTCATGAAGATCTTTTTTGTAAAGTTCTTCTGTGTATTCTTGCCACCTCTTCTTAATAGACTCTGCTTCTGTTAGGTCCATACCATTTCTGTCCTTTATCGAGCCCATCTTTGCATGACATATTCCCTTGGTATCTCTAATTTTCTTGAAGAGCTCTCTAGTCTTTCCCATTCTGTTGTTTTCCTTTATTTCTTTGCATTGATCGCTGTGGAAGGCTTTCTTCTCTCTCCTTGCTATTCTTTAGAACTCTGCATTCAAATGGGTATGCCTTTCCTTTTCTCCTTTACTTTTTACTCCCTTCTTTTCACAGCTATTTGTAAAGCCTCCTCAGACAGCCATTTTGCTTTTTTGTGTTTCTTTTTCTTGGGGATGGTCTTGTTTCCTGTCTCCTGTACAGTGTCACGCACCTCCATCCATAGTTCATCAGGCACTCTGTGTATCAGATCTAGTCCCTTAAATCTTAAATCTCTTAAAGCCCCGATCAGTAACGCTGAAGAAGGTGAAGTTGAACAGTTCTATGAAGACCTACAAGACCTTCTAGAACTAACACCCAAGAAAAATGTCCTTTTCATCATAGGGGACTGGAATGCAAAAGTAGGAGTAACTGGAGTAACAGGCAAATTTGGCCTTGGAATACAGAATGAAGCAGGGCAAAGGTAATAGAGTTCTGCCAAGAGAACACATTGGTTATAGCAAACACCCTCTTCCAACAACACAAGAGAAGACTCTACACATGGACATCACCAGATGGTCGACACTGAAATCAGATTGATTATATTCTTCGCAGCCAAAGATGGAGAAGCTCTATAACAGTCAGCAAAAACAAGACCAGGAGCTGACTGTGGCTTGGATCATGAACTCCTTAAGTAGTTAGAGACCAAGTTTATTTGTTCAGAATCCATAAATTTAGATTTATAAGTGCTAAGGGGGTCAGTAAATTGTCATGGCTATCATTCTGACTCCCTCTCCTGCCTGCCTTCCTTTTCTTCCTCTCCTTTGGAGAGTATCAGTCTATAACCATCTTCCAGAGAATTTGTGCATGGAAGGAAGAAAATATTTCCATTTTAAATAAAACTACTGTTTTTCATTTCATTTCATTTTAGATTAGGCGAGAAGGTGTTCGGCTTTTCTTATTATGGTTGCAAGCTCTTCAGAATAACTGTAGCAAAGAACAGCTTTGGATGTTTTCATGCTTAATCCCTGGATTTTCAGCACCACAGTCTGAATATGGACCTCGAACTTTAGATAACCTCATTAATCCTCCACTCAACCTACAAGAAAGTAAGATTCATCTTTTCCATCATTATTTTAAAAATTTTGTATAGTTTGTTAATATATATTTTTTAATGTCTGTACATTTTTAACTGGTTAATCCAAGGCCGTGTTTTTAAATGTGGGATTTATAAAAGAAAACTCAGAGAAAAAGGATTTGCGGTTGCGGGTCAGGGAGTAGGGGGTTTGAGCAGGGTAGGGGCAGGGGTTTGAGGGTGGGCAAAATTGGTGAAGGGGATCTAGAGTTACAAACTTCTAGTCAGAAAGTAAATAACATACATAAGTCATCAGGATGTAGTTGATGACAATTGTTGTGAATTTGAAAGTTGCTTAGAAGGTAAATATTAGAAGTTTTTAACCACAAGAAAAAAATTTTTTTTGTAATTTTGGTGACAGATAATAAATACTTATTGGCATGATTTTTTTATAGTGCATACAAATGTTGAATCATGTACACCTGAAACTAGTATAATGTTGTATGTCAGTTATACTTCAGTAGAAAAATGTTAATAAATAAAAATTTTAACATCCAGGTATAATGAGGCCAACAGATCAGGAGATGATTGCTGTTAAAAAATAGCTTGTTACTCATAGTTCCCAGGAGAAATGGTTGTGCCACACCAAGGAGGGTGGTCACACAGGGAAACACCAGGGTCAGTCGGGGATGGGGCTTAAAGGGTAGGGGTGGATATCATGGGCAAGAGCTCAGTCAGAAATGTGTGAAGTAGGGTGAGCATGTCTAGGACTGGCTAGTTAGGATAATTTTATTAATAGCAGGCTCTGGGGCATAGAGGTTGTATCTGGTTATTTGGTACCTAGGCCTAGGGGTCATTAGGTTAGGAGATTAGTAGCCTTGAATGTATGGAGAAGGAAATGGCAGCCCACTCCAGTACTCTTGCCTGGAAAATCCCATGGATGGAGGAGCCTGGTAGGCTGCAGTCCATGGGGTCGCGAAGAATCGGACAGGTTGGACAGGACTGAGCAACTTCACTTTCACTTTTCACTTTCACCCATTGGAGAAGGAAATGGCAACCCAGTTCAGTGTTCTTGCCTGGAGAATCCCAGGGACGGGGGAGCCTGGTGGGCTGCCGTCTATGGGGTCGCACAGAGTCGGACACGACTGAAGCGATTTAGCAACAGCAGCCCTGAGTGTAAGAGCCCAACAGAGGAAGTGTAGAGATATGGGCTCTGGATATTTAGTTTATATTTGAAAGACAAACTTTCAGGCCTGTAGTTTTCTCTCTAGGAATTAGCTAGCTGTGCAAGAGGCTTTCTCACTAGGGCCTGTAAGACCCCTGTTATTGTTTAATATAGGCCATTTTTACATTTAATTTTGAATTGTCATGTATCAGCTTGTTCCCTTAGGTAATTTTGATGTACACTGAAGTCCAAGTATGTTTTACTTTGTGCAAAGAGAACTGTTTAAAAAAAATCATCTTTGGGCTTAATTTCTTGCCTTCTGTTTACTTAGAAATAGGTTTGGGAACCTGCTTATGCTAAACCAGGTACTGATTGTGTTGCCTGGGAAATATTTAAGAGAATTTAGCTAGTTGTGGGTTGATTTTCTTGAATTGCTTTTGTTATAATCAATGTTTTTGAATATCTAAAAAGTTAAAAAATGTGCAAGTTTCTTCTTTTTTTACAAGTGGACTTTTATAAACAGGGAACTAAAATGCTAACTTCTCTTTCTTTCGGGAAGGGAAATATTAATAGTATTTCATCCTTTGAATAAAATGCTACCTTAAACAAGCATGGACATTACCTAGGGTAATCAGATTGTCCTTTAATTGATGGATATGCATAGTATTATATGTTTTTATAATATTTATGGAATTTTGTCATGTACACTCTTAATCTGAATTTGAAAATATCATGAGCAGTTCTTTTTCAGGCTGACGTTATTCACTCTTACTCCCTGAATATCTGTCCATCCCTGTATCACATTTCCTTGATCAGGGGTTCATGAAACAGTTGATTATTAAAGTTGATGGTTGTTGTGATGGGCTGTCAGTATGACCTTAGGTTTATTTCAAGTTTCAGTCATTAGAATATTCTCAAGCTTTGCTTATTCTTTGCTTATTCTTTGCTTATCCGTTTTGTAGTTAAATTTTATTTGGGTCATATTATCATCTTCTTAAATTTGTGGTTATACCAAACTTTTGTCTTTGGATAGCTCAAGTCACTATAGAGGAAATCACTCCACTTGTCCCCCCACAATCAGGAGATAAAGGACAAGAAGATCTTACAAGCTATTTTCTTGAAGCACTTTTAAAATATATAGTAATTCAGGTATGTGTAATCTTCTTCTGTATCACCCTTCTTACTGTCCTGTGGGTAGTTCATTTTCAACTCCTTCCAGTTATGCTGTAATAGTACATACTTGCTTATTTTCCTAAAGGAGGAGTAACAGATTTTTACTTCTGAAAATATGTTAATATGCTCTTCCTGAAATAAAATCATTAGAGGGATTATGAACCTCTTAGAAAGGGAGCTAGAGAGAGAAATTTTTATAGTAGACTCTTTATGTCTATAGTGTCAGTGAAAACAAGACCTGGAGCTGACTGTGACTCAGATCATGAACTCCTTATTGCCAAATTCAGACTTGAATTGAAGAAAGTAGGGAAAACCACTAGACCATTCAGGAATGACCTGAATCTAATCCTTTACGACTATACAGTGGAAATGACAAATAGATTCAAGGGATTAGATCTGATAGAGTGCCCAAAGAACTATGAATAGAGGTTTGTGACATTGTACAGGAGGCAGGGATCAAGACCATCCCCAAGAAAAAGAAATGCAAAAAGGGAAAATAGTTGTCTGAGGAGACCTTACAAACAGCTATGAAAAGAAGAGAAATGAAGGCAAAGGAGAAAAGCAAGGATACACCCGTTTAAATGCAGGGTTCCAAAGAATAGCAAGGACAGATACAAAAGCCTTCTTTGGTGATCAATGCAAAGAAATGGAGGAAAGCAGTAGAATGGGAAAGACTAGAGATCTCTTCTAGAAAATTAGAGATACGAAGGGAACATTTCATGCAAAGATGGGCTCAATAAAAGACAGAAATGGTATGGATCTAACAGAAGCAGAAAATATTGAGGTAGCAAGAATACACAGAAGAACTGTACAAAAAAGATCTTTATAACCCAAATAATCACAATGGTATGATCACTCATCTAGAGCCAGACATCCTGGAACATGAAGTTAAGTGGGCCTTAGGAAGCATCACTATGAACAAAGCTAATGAGGTGATGGAATTCCAGTTGAGCTATTTCAAATCCTGAAAGATGATGCTCTAAAAGTGCTACTGCACTCAATATGCCAGGAAATTTGGAAGACTTAGTAGTGGCCACAGGACTGGAATAGGTTGGTTTTCATTCCAGTCCCAAAGAAAGGCAATGCCAGAATGTTCAAACTACCACACAATTGCACTCACCTCACACACTAGCAAAGTAATGCTCAAAATCCTCCAAGCCAGGCTTCAACAATATGTGAGCTGTTAACTTCCAGATGTTCAAGCTGGATTTAGAAAAGACAGAGGAACCAGAGATCAAATTGCCAACATCGGCTAGATCATTGAAAAAACAAGAGAGTTCCAGAAAAACATCTGTTTCTGCTTTATTGACTATGCCAAAGCCTTTGACTGTGTGGATCACAACAAACTGGAAAATTCAAAAGATGGGAATACCAGACCACCTCACCTGCCTCCTGACAAATCTGCATGCAGCTCAAGAAGCAACAGATAGAATTGGACATGGAACAACAGACTGTTTCCAAATCGGGAAAGGAATATATCAGGGCTGTGTATTGTCACCCTGCTCATTTAACTTATATGCAGAGTAAGTACATCATGCAAAATGCTGGGCTGGATGAAGCACAAGCTGGAATCAAGATTGCCGGGAGAAATATCCATAACCTCAGATATGCAGATGACCACCCTTATGGCAGAAAATGAAGAAGAACTAAAGAGCCTCTTCTTTTTTTTTTTAAAATTTTTTAAAGAGCCTCTTGATGAAAGTGAAAGAGGAGAGTGAAAAAGCTGACTTAAAACTCAGCATTCAGAAAACTAAGAGATCATGGCATCCAGTCCCATCAGTTCATGGCAAGTAAGTGGGGAAACAGTGAGAGACTATTTTTGGGGGCTCCGAAATCACTGCAGATGGTGACTGCAGCCATGAAATTAAAAGACACTCCTTGGAAGGAAAGTTAGGACCAAACTAGACAGCTTATTAAAAAGCAGAGACGTTACTTTGTCAACAAAAGTCCGTCTAGTCAAAGCTATAGTTTTTCCAGTTATCATGTATGGATGTGAGAGTTGCACTATAAAGAAAGCTGAGCACCAAGGAATTGATGCTTTTGAACTGTGGTGTTGGAGAAGTCATGAGAGTGCCTTGGACAGCAAGGAGATCCAGCCAGCACATCTGAAGGAAATCAGTCTTGAATGTTCATTGGAAGGACTGATGCTGAAGCTGAAACTCCAATAGTTTGGCCACCTGATGCAAAACACTGACTCATTTGAAAAGACCCTGATACTGGGAAAGATTGAAGGCAGGAGGAGAAGGGGACGACAGGATGAGATGGTTGGATGGCATCACCAACGCACTGGACATGAGTTTGAGTACCGGGAGTTGGCAATGGAGAGGGAGGCCTGGCATGCTGCAGTCCATGAGCTCGCAAAGAATCAGACATGACTGAGGGACTGAACTGAGCAGAATCTGAACTTTATGTGTATATACCTTATGTGAGCCAGTTGTGTTTACTTTCTAGTCTTTCGTTTATAGTTAGCAGCTGTGGCATTTTAAATGAAAGATGGTTTGATTTAGGGATCAATCTGACTAGAAGCAGCAATTGAGGAGGTGGAGTAAGGATGCCCTTAGAGGGTGGAGGGATGTTATTTAACTTAAACCTACTTGTACTTTTAAAAATTTTAGGTACCTATATTATGTAAGTTAACCTGTTTGTCTTCATATATGAAATGTGCATATCCTGATTGATGAAAACACTTTTAGCATATACATATTTCTTTTAATTGTTTTGAACACAAAAATTCCCTGTGTCTTTCAAACAAACGTTATGAAGTTAATTTGCACCCTGAACGAGATGGCCAGGGTTTGAATCCTGACTCTGCATCTTACTGATAATATGATTTTTGGTAAATTACTTAACCTCTATGTGCCTAGAGACAAAAAAATAATACATATCTCATTTTGGTGTTTGGGGCTTAAGTAATTAGTGTATAGTATTTAGAATAACCAACTATGATATATAGTTGTGTTTTGTAGTGAGTAGTTACCGTTACTGTATTACCAGTTTTTATTTTTAAAATGTCTTTTGTTTTTCATGTAAATTTTTAAAATTGTTTTACTGGTTTATTGAGATACATTTGACACACAGTAAACTGTAATGTTTGAAAAGTACATTTTGATGAATTTTATTACATGTAAACCCCCCTGAGACCATCACAACAATCAAGATAATGAATGTATCTATCACCCCTACAAATTCTCAGATGCCATAATAATCCTCCCTTCTGTACCTGCCTGCCACCCTTCGTCATCTTGTTCCCCAGGCTCCTGTCGATCTGATTTACTTTCACTGTAGTTTGCATCTTCTGTATTTTCATATAAGTAGGATCATATTTACCTCTTTTTTTCTTCTATTTTTGGTCTGGCCTTTTTTTTTTCCCAGCATAATTTAAAAATCTTTATTATTGTATGTATCTATAGTTTGGTTCTTTTTATTGCTGAGTAACTTTTCAGTGTATGGATATGCTGTGATTTGTTATCCAGTCATCTACGGATGGTACAGTGAATTGTTTCTAGTTTTGGGCTATTATAGATAAAACTACTATGATTATTGGTAAATAAGTCTTTGTGTGAATACAGACTTTCTTTTCCCTTGGGTAAATATCTAGTAGTGGAATAGCTAGATTGTATGGTAGGTATATTTTTTCCAAGTGGTTATACCTTTTTATATTCCACTAGCTATGTTTGTGACTATATAAGGTTGCTTCATATACTCACCATCAGTTGATATGGTCAGTCTGTAGTTCTGGTCATTCTAAAGTTAATGTACAGTAGTATCTCGCTGTGGTCCACTCAGGTCCACTTTATTATCCCCCTACTTAGATATCTTCCTCAGCCTACTGGAGTTTTCACACCCTCTATTTCACAGCTCTGCTCCTTCTGGCTTACTCTGCTCTACACTTGATGGATCCTTTCCTCACCCCTGTAAGACTCTGAGTCCCCACTGAACTGCCTCTGTTACACTCCCTTCCTGGACGCCTCCTGTAGTCAGGCTCTGATTGCCTGCGCTTGACTGACGCTCTTTCATGCTTTCCACTCTACCCTCTCACATATGCCTGTTTTGTTTGACTTTTAGGCTGAATTATTCAGGAAGGGAGAAAGAGGAAAGAACACTATCATCTTTGTCAGTAGTAGAGCCGAGTTTTAAGTCAACTTTGACAGTTTTTCAGAGCACATTATAAGGTTTTTGAAAGATAACATATATCATTGACCTTTGAACAATATAGGTCCCCTTATATACACAGATATTTTTCAATAAATATGATCTACACTACTACACAAGCCACTGTTGCTTGAATCTATGAATCTATGAATTTGAAGGGCTGACTGCAACGTTACGAATGAATTTTTAAGTGCACAGAGGATCGGCACTTCAACCCCCAGGTTTTTCAGGGGTAAACTGTATATTGTATTTGCATGGCACAAGTTTTTCTATTTACATAAACATATGTACATACACAGATTTAGCTTTTTATCTTTGTAGTCTAGTTTATTGCTTAGGTAGCCTCTTATAAGCTTGTTTTTAACAACTAGTATTTTTTTTCCTCCTGGAATGATTCTAATTTTTTGTTTATTTTTAGGTAAAAAGTTTAGAGTGGAAGAACAAAGAAAACCAAGAAAAAGGATTTTCATTTCTGTTTTCACATTTTAAGAAATATTATTTGCCTTATATTTTCCCAAACATCTGTAAGGAGAATAGTTTATATCATCCTGTACTTGGTAAGTAATCTTTGTAATTTTCTAAAATATTATATGTAATAGTAAAACATTCATGAGTAGAAATTTAGCATTTATTACCTGCAGAAAACTTGTAACATTTAATTTGTATTGATTAATTGGAGATAGTGTACCATGATTCATATTGAATGTCATACTGAAGGTGCAATTTTATCAGTGGAGAATTTTCACTCCAAATGAAGAGATTTATCAAAAACTTATTTCTGGGTATCACCTCTTGGAGAAGTTAGCCTACCAGGAATATTTGTGATCACAAATTAAACTTAATTCTAATGTTTGGTATCATCTTTAAAGTATTTTGTAAAACTTTTTAAAGGTCCCTCAAAGGTTTGGTTTTGTATCTCTCTTTCAAATTCTGTATGAATAATTATATTATCATATATTTTGATCATATCTTGTTCCATTATTCAGTGTCCGTGCCAAAATGTTTTTCGGAACCTTGAAGCTATAGCCTCAAGGACAAAGCCTGGGTTAGAAGTAGACCACTGCCATGTATAGAAGCCATTGACAGCCTGTATGTGGAGATGTCTTTTTTGCCCAAAGATGTTTCTGTTCTAAGCTCTGCCAAGTTTAGACAGCTCACAAGCTTAGGCATAGTCATTAAGGCTGGTAGAAATGACTTAAGTTAGAGTAGCAGACCTTTACCATTGAAAACGATATTTGCTTTAAAAATAATTTTTCTATGACAATTCTCATACTTTGTATGATATCAAAATATGTGTCTCAGACCTAGTTAATTGAAGTGAGCTCTCATTAATTTTAAATGGCTCTGGAAGTTTCTTAATATTTTTAATGATTTTTTTAGTGATATTTTTGCACATTTCCATATATCAGCTGTATATGTGTCAGTCTTCTAGATTCCATGCTAATATCTAGCAAATTATTTTAAAAGGTATTAATTCTATTTCTTAAATCAGGATATTATCACGTTTTCTGAAATATTTAAAAACACAGATTTATCTAAGCATAATTCTTTTCTTATTTTGGTTTTTGTTTCATTCTGTGTAGATATCCCACAGATGAGACCAAAGCCCCATTATGTCATGATAAAGAAGGATGCTGAAACCAATGAGGCAATCTATTGTACAAAGGAGCCTTTCATTAAGGCTCGTGTTATTGTCATTCGTTGGCTGGTTTCATTCTGGCTGGAGCCAAAGCCGCATACAGGACCTCATATTCCTGGGATGGAAGGTGAAGTCTTGCCAAAAAATATTCAGGTAATACACACACAGAGCAAACTTGTTAAAGTTAAAAATGGGTTTAGAGATTTGTCCACTGATTTCAGTTCCTTAGATGTAGAACACATTTTAAACAAATAATAATGCTACATTCTTTTTATAAATGTGTTTTGTAAATCCAGATTTTAATAAGCATTATAGAAACAATAGTTTTCTTAATGAAAAATGCAGTTTGTAATGTTGTAAGGTATAGAAGATAATTTCAGTCATATACAAGTCTCAGCTTATTTCTTTATTTCATGTTAATTGTACAGTATTAAAAATATTCTAAATTGTACAAATAAAAATATTCTGAATTGTGCAAATTCTTGCAATTGGAAACAACTTGCAATTAAATGACCTTCATAGTTCTATTTATTTTTTATTTACTTTTTAAATATTTAGTTACTTATTTTCATTGCCTTAAGTCTTAGTTGTAGCACATGGGCTCAGTAGTTGCTCTGTAGCATATGGGATCTTAGTTACCCAACCAAGGATCAAACTCACATTCCCTGTGTTCGGAGACAGATTCTTAACCACTGAACCACCAGGGAAATCCCATTCATAGAGTACTGTTTTAAAGTCCTGTCGCCATGTCATGTCCTCTTTTTCAGGAACACTGACTCTAGAAATGTGGTGTAAAGTTACACAGCTATGCAGTGGAAGAACTAATATTTAAAATTCTGTATTTTTAATTAAACCATTACCCTCTTTTTTGCCCCTCCTCTCAGTGTGCATTTTTTTCCTGAAATTGTCTTTATTGCAGTGTTTTTATTTTTATTTTCCTTTTCTCATATTTCCTCATTTTAAAGATATTTAATATGTGTGTGCTTTTTTATACAACCTCTTTAAGTACTTTAAAAGTTAAGTGGGGGTATAAAGTATGTTCATTAACATTCAGAAAATTTTACTTATATTCCCTCTAGCCTTTTATTTGTCTATAGCAGATTATGTGATGTGTTTTCCCTGAAACATTGTTCTAGGTTCTCTACAAAGAGTTTTGAATGTAGACACTCTGAAGCTGAACTATTCTTTCTGATCCCAGAATTCAATAAACTAAAAATAAGATTTTTTTTTTTAGTTGGGAAGGCATATTTGAGATCATTTACATACTTAAAACCCTTTTATTTTATAGATGCTAGAACTGAGACCAAAAATTGAATAATGTACCAGAAGTATATTATCATGCAATTGTATAGTGCTACCTATCATACCATGGTAGTAATTTCTTTAATACTGCCTGAAGACTTTTGCTTTTTCCCTAAGTTCAGCCATCATCTTCAGTCATGGTGAAAATTGTTAAAGTTATTAGAATGTAGAGTTTTCTAATTTATATTTTATGTTAGTTTCATTTCTACTTTTTCTGTCATTTTTTCTCTGTTCCTTTGGTTTTTTAAAGAAGTTTTTGCTTGCATAATCTTTGTTTATGGTAAAATAGAGATGACTTCACACATTTAAGACAATAAATAGTCCAGTTTTAAGGTATTTGTTATTGAAGATCAAGCTGACTCCATTGGCATTATTCTTTTACCCAGTCTAATTCGTAACTTGTTTGTGCTACAAACACACTGAAAAACTTAATTGAGTAGATGTTTATTGTGTATCACTATGTCACTTAGATATTGAATTATTTCATTGCCATTTAATTATTTAGCATGTATTCTAAATGAAACTCTATTCCTAGATTTTAAACAATGCTATAAGTTACTTATGGAATGCTTTGAATTTTGTCAGTATTTGCTATTGGAAGACAAAATATTGAGTTAAAGGATCGTGACATTCTCCCACTTTGTTTTTCTTTTAGAGAGCAGCTGCTAGTTTGGTATCCAGAGAAGAAAACAAAAATGATAATGCTGATAAAACAGATAGAAGTACAGAACCTGAACAGTCTCATTCCAACACAAGCACTCTCACGGAGCGAGAACCTAGCTCTTCTAGTCTCTGTAGTATTGATGAAGAGCATCTCACAGACATTGAAATAGTTCGCCGAGTTTTTTCTTCTAAAAGAAGTAACGTAAACTTTGTCACAGAGATATTTCGTCAGGTAAAATATCTCTCAATATTTTTAATTTGTAATACAAACTTTTGCCTTTAATATTAAATATACTGACTTTTAGCTATTTAGAATTTATTTTTCATGAAAAAGTTTTTTAAAGTTCATATTTAGTTTTTAAAACTTACTATATCTAATCTTTGAATGTTTTCAGTTATTTTTTTAGTGTATGATAACTTTGGTTTAATAATTATCCCCCCAATATTTCTTCTGTTACCAGAATAATTTTCTTAGTGACTCACTTTATGGTTTGAAAGTTTTCTTCCTATAATTTGTTAATAAGTTATATTAAAAGTATTTATCTTTCACTCTAAAATTAATAAAAAATGATTTATGAATAGAGTGTCTTTATCCTCCGCACGGAGGCTCGGTTTTTGTCTTCTAAGGCATTCTGAAATTAAATTTGCCTAATGCATATATTGTTTGGGGAATAAAGAAGAGGGAAGGGAGAAGAATAAAACCTATTTCACATAAAGATAGTTAAAAATTCCTGAGTGCACATTTTCAGTTACATAGAAATTTTCAGTTACATGGAAATTTTATGGGAAAATAAACCTTTTGAAAACTAATCATTTGCTCTTAATAGCAAAGGTACTTAACTTTTACAGGTAAACATCATTGAGTTTTGTAGCTGAAGGGGATCATTCAAGTCTCACAGCAAGTAAGTGGTAGATCCTGGACTAAAATTCTGTTAGTACTCTTTATTCTATGCCACACTGTCTTCACATGCCAGGGAGCTCTCAGGCAAAACAGATTTTCATCTCCTACATGTTTGTTGATATGTGAAAGAAAGCATGAGGCAGCATTAGCTTTGTCAGTCTAAGGTAAACAAACAAGTTGTAACATTTTGTCCAGCTTTGGCAGTGAGTTGCCAGCTCTAAGGTTTGGGTTGACAGAATATGAGACAAGTGCGAAAGGAAAGATATTTGACAAGTATGAGTGGACTCTACTTTGCTTATGGGAAAATTTAAAGCTTATAGAACTATAAAGGTTTTCTAGTTCTTGAGTCAGTTTGAGTATGTTTGTTTTTGTAGGGACTTGTTCATTACATTTGTTTTTAAATGCATTCTCTTATAATCTTTTTAAATCTTTGGAGCATTTATATTCATGTTTTTCCTTGTCATTCCTGTTAGTATTTGTTCCCTGTTTGTTTTTTCTTGATGATTCTTACGAGATTTGTCAGTTTTATTAGTCTTTGCAAAGAGTGAACTTTTGGCCTTGTTGATCCTCTGTGTTTTATGTTCATTTTCTCATTTATTAATTTTGCTGCTTGTTATTTCTTTCTACTTTTCTTGATTTTATTTGATGGTTCTTTTCGTAGCTAATTAGGCTCAACATTTTTTTCATATAAGCATTTTTGAGACTGTTAATTTACCTCTGAATGCTGTTTTAGCTACAGTCTACAAACTTTCTATGTGTATTATTCACTTCTAAATGTTTTCTAATTTTCATGTTAATACCTTCTTTGACCTGTGAGTTACTTAGGTGTCCATCTTCCAAACAAGATTTTTCTAGTTTTCTTTTTTCTTACAGATTTCTAATGTGATTCTTTTTGGCAGAGGATATAATTTGTGTAATTAGTATGTAGTCAATCCTCATAAATGTCCTGTATGTTCAAAGAGAATGTATTCTTTTCTATGAAGTTCATGATTTTTAAAGTTTATTAAATCAAACTTATTATTGTGTTGGTGAACTTTTCTGTATTCCTACCTAAAATATTTGGTCAGCTTGACCTCACAGTTATGGAGAAGTGTGTATTAAAATCTTTTGTTCTGATGGTGATTTGCTTATTTTTTCTTTGTAGTTCCATAAATTTTCCTTTGTATATTTTGAAGCTTTGTAATGAAGTACATACATATTTATAATTTTATATCTTCTTGGTGAGTTAAACTTTTTGTTTGTGGACCTCTTAATCTGTAGAAATTATCTGTAGTAAGAAAGAAAACTTAATTTGCTTAAAGTCTACCTATAGTAATCTGTCTACTTTTAGTACTTTAATACCACTTTTTATTATAATTATCCTCATGTATATATTTTTAATTCTTTAATTTTAAGTCCTCTTTATTATATTTTATGTCTTTTGTAAATATGGTTGGATTTTAAAAAATCTTTGTCTTTTAACTGGAATATTTATTATAATTACTGATATGTTTGGATTTATTGATATGATCTTATTTTGTTGTTTTCATTTTTCTTATGTCTGTATTTTTTATATTCCTCTTATTTTTTGCTTTCTTTTTAATTGATGATTTTTTCATTCTGTATCCTCCTTCCTATCACTTGGTTTGAAAGTTTTTTCTTTTCCTTTAGTGATAACTATCTAAATTTTAACATACATACTTCACTTTCCAAATATAAAATTATTGTTTTTTTACCCTCTTCCTAAATAATACAAGGTTAATAGAACCCTATTATTCTAATTTCTCCCCAAATAATATATTGTTATTAACAAATAATTCAGTTCTATTTTGCATGTTTATATATTTAACTCCAGTATCATTATTACCTGTGTATTCAGTTGATTTGCAGTTAGTTTTATTCATCACTCCTTTTGATTATGATTTCTTCCTTTTCAGATCTTTCATTTAGAATTACTTTCCTCTGCTTGAAATTCATCATTGAGAATTTACTTGCAGTTCAGTTCAGTCGCTCAGTCATGTCCGACTCTTTGCAACCCCATGAATTGCAGCATGCCAGGCCTCCCTGTCTATCACCAACTCCTGGAGTTTACCCAAACTCATGTCCATCGAGTCAGTGATGCCATCCAGCCATTTCATCCTGTCGTCCCCTTCTCCTCCTGCCCCCAATCCCCCCCAGCATCAGGGTCTTTTCCAATGAGTCAACTCTTCGGATGCAGTGGCCAAAGTATTGGAGTTTCAGCTTTAGCATCAGTCCTTCGAAAGAACACCCAGGACTGATCTCCTTCAGAATGGACTGGTTGGATCTCCTTGCAATCCAAGGGACTCTCAAGAGTCTTCTCCAACACCACAATTCAAAAGCATCGGCGCTCAGCTTTCTTCATAGTCCAACTGTCACATCCATACATGACCACAGGAAAAACCATAGCCTTGACTAGACGGACCTTTGTTGGCAAAGTAATATCTCTGCTTTTTAATATGCTATCTAGGTTGATCATAACTTTCCTTCCAAGGAGTAAACTTAGTGGATGTCAAACACTTACAAATTTTTGTTCTGAGAATGCCTTTTATTTTGCCCACATATTTTTTCCACTGCATATAAAATTCTAGATTGATAGTTATTTTCACCCAGTACATATCAGATACTTTCCCACTCTTCTGGTTTACCGTGTTACTGTTGACATGTCAATCAGTAGTTGAGCTCTTGATGTCTTATAGGTCAGTTGTTTTTCTCTGGCTTTTAATACCTTTTAAAAAAAAATTATTTGGCATTTTGTATTTTACTGTGGCATATTTGGGACTTCCCTGATAGCTCAGTTGGTAAAGAATCACCTGCAATGTAGGAGACTCCAGTTCGATTCCTGAATCAGGAAGATCCACTGGAGAATGGATAGGCCACCCGCTCCAGTATTCTTGGGCTTCCTATGTGGCTCAGTTGGTAAAGAATCCACCTGCAATGTGGGAGACCTGGGTTTGATCCCACGGATCAAAGAGAAGAGCCCCTGGAGAAGGGAAAGGCTATCCGCTCCAGTATTCTGGCCTGGAGAATTCCATGGACTGTATAGTACACGGGGTTGCAAAGAGTTGGACACCACTGAGTGACTTCCACTTTCACTTTTCACTGTTCAGGTCTAGATTTCCTTTTATTCTTCAGGGGATACTTTGGGCATACTGTATTTATGGATTAGTATAATTGGACAGTTATGGAAAATTTCCAGCCATCATTCTCTCTTTAAATATTGCCTCTGTCCTTTTTTTTTGCATTTCAAGATATGTGTTAAACCTTCCTGCTTTATACATCTACTAATCTCACATATATATTTTCAATCTCTTTGTCTCTCCTTGCTATATTCTGGATACTTTCTTTCTAATTACAGCTGTTTCTGGAAGTTGGCCAGTCTGTTTGGTCAATTTTAGGTCTCTAGTTCATACCTTACTTTTTATGTATTGATACAAAATTTTTTATTATATTTATATTTTATTTTCTATTGAGTGATCCTCCTGATATTCCTGAAGTCTTTATAGGTCTGAGTCTGCCATATTTTGTTTCTGAATGCTCCTCTTCATGGTGCTATATATTCTCTTGAAATATTTTGTGATCAGAATTTTGATTCTGAACTTTTGCTACTTATGACTGTTTCTTGATTTGGTTTGTTAAAGATTGATTGTTCCAGAGAGGAGATGCATTTACTTCATATAGAGGCAAGGAAACTCTTCCAATCTCACATTAAACTGAACTCCTGAAGTTTAAGCCAGCCAGATAATATGAACGTACAAGTGTAAACCTGTATTAAGGCTAGCTTTTGGTGACAGTGTCTCTGAGAAGATCTCTGTTATCTACTTTGCCTCTATGTATGGGCAGTTTTCCTTGCAGACTTTTAATGGGGTAGTTTTAAGTGATGGGACTGGATGCCGTCGTCTTTATTTTTTGAATGTTGAGTTTTAAGTCAGCTTTTTCACTCTTCTCTTTCACCCTCATCAAGAGACTCTTATAGGTCCCCTTGACTTTCTACCATAAGGGTGGTGCCATCTGCATATATGAGGTTATTGATGTTTCTCCCAGCAATCTTGATTCCAGCTTATGCTTCATACAGCCGGGCATTTCACTGATGACATATATTCATTTGGAACTCCAATTTTGGAGGTTTCCTATCATTCTTTCTTCCTTGCCCCTATAGATCCATAAAATCCAGAGTAATTGGTTCCACTCAAAATGAAACCATTTCATTGCTACACCTAAAACCTCTCTTGAATTTGGACCTCATGTAAGTTTTTATTTTCAAATATTTCTCCCTACGTTTTGGCTCATCAGTGCATTTAAGAAGATACAAGTTTGTTTTTTTTTTTAATGTATTAAATTTTTTTTTCAGTTGTACGATTGGTTACCTAGTATCACACTCTTGGAAATAGAATTCCCCTTCATGGGTTTTTAATAATATTATTTATATTTTAATTTCTAGAAGTTAATATTTGGTTGTTTTTAAATATCTGATTTTTTACAGTGATTTTTTTTACAGTGGCTTATTTGTTCATATTTTCACTTTCTTAATATTAAAATATATTGAAATATTCATATTCCTTATTCCAGTAATTCTAGTAACTTAAGTTTTTGCTGTTCTGGCCTTGTTTGTTTGTTTATTCACCCTCATTTGTTTGTTTGGATTTTTATGTTAAGAGCTTACATTTCTTTGGAATCTTATGAGAATTTCTTTGAAACCTGGGTTGAAGCATGTGTTCCTCCAGAAAAGATTTGCACTTGCTTCTCTCAGGTATTGAGGAGTCCTGTCAACCTTGGTTTACTTTACATTACAATTCTTTGCTGATGATACTTCTCACTTTGCAGCACTCAAAGTTAGGTGATAGCCAGCCTGCAAATATGAGTTTCCAGGGAAGACTGGTATTCCTTACTCAAAGTCAGCAGACAAGTTTCCTCACTGACTCTTCTCTGGAGTCAAGTTTTTTCTTCCTCTCCTAGCTCACCATTAGTTTGAGGATGTACCCTTGATTGGTTTCTCGTTTATATGGTCTCTCCGGTCCACACAGAGGGCATTAAAGCAAAGCTCTGAAGGCTGTCCAAGACAGCACCCACCTGTTGCATTGCATACTCACCCCTCTAGATCAATACTTTGATTTTGTTCTAGACTCAGAATATCCTTACAAGCTGAGCCATTCATTTAAAAGATATATTATACTTTTTATGCGACAACTTAGGTGTTCTGTGCAAGTGGATTCTAGGGTATCTTTCTTACAATACTGCTGGGAACTGAAGTTCCCTGAGATGTTTTTATTGTAACAGCTGATTTTTAAAAGTGGTTTTTAAGGTACAACTTAAATAGATTTTAGGGTGGTGACTCCAATGAATCATTAATGTTTTGAAAGGAATCAATTTCTAAGATTAGATTGTAGTAGAAAAGCTATTTTTACTTGGTTAATACTGATGATAAGTTTGCACAATGGAGAATCTGTGTAATAATTTCTTAATTTGAAGGCTCATATGTTTCATATTGTGGTATAGACAGAAATATTTCATTAATTATTAGGTATATGGGCATCTGATGATTTTGCCCTTAGCAATCCCAGCTAGAGCACAAGTCCCTCTGTAGGTAAGTTTAGTAGAAATGTCTTATCTTTTTGTCTTTCAAATAATTTCATCCTCATAGCCATTACACTTAACTGTTTCCCTGTCTTCAGCCTTCCTGTCTTTCCTTCTCACCTCCTCTTCTTGCCTGGCTACTCAGCCTTTAAAATCGTAGCTTAAATGTGAGTACACCAGAAAAGTCTTCCATGACTACCCTCACCCCTTCACCTGCCCACCCATGAAGCAGGTGTATGCACACGTGCACACACACATGTGCTCAGTAAGGACCTCTTTTTAATGACGTTTCTGAAAACTAGATTCTCCTTCATAGTATCTCTCCTGAGTAGTTTCAGAAATTTTTTAATGTTTGTTTAATTTTGATCTTTCTTATTACCCTCCATAAATACTTGTCTTACTCATTCATCATTGTAGCCATAGTGCCTAGCAGTGAATTAGGCACCAAATAAATTATGGTGAATTTGTTGAGTGAATTTTGGTGAATTGTCAAATTTGGTAAGTTAATCAAGAAACTCAGTAACTGTCAAGTGCTGGACACTTTGTTAGTGCCAGCTGTGGGCTAACATGTATTTCTGGAAGCCAAGTCTTGAGACAGTTTGTTACATAGATGATAATTTTTTTTAGGGCCAGTTTAATGATTGTGAGTTCTAGCTCAGTCTTTAAAAGAAAGGTACAGCTGTAAAGCATAAATGCCCACATTGTTTGAAATGATAAAATTATTCTCCATATCCCTTCAGTTCAGTATAGAATAGGCATAATAACACTCTAGACATCAACACTCTATTTTATAAATAAACCCATTCTTTGTGCTGTATGTTGTTAGTACTTGGAGGCTACAGTGAGGAGCCACAGGTACTTTGATGTGAGGTAAATAAAGCACATAAAGAGTTTAGCCTTTAAAAGCACCACAGATTTATTTTTATTTTTATTTTTACTTTATTTTACTTTTACAATACTGTATTGGTTTTGCCATACATTGACATGAATCCACCACGGGTGTACACGCATTCCGAAACATGAACCCCCCTCCCACCTCCCTCCCCACAACATCCCTCTGGGTCATCCCCATGCACCAGCCCCAAGCATGCTATATCCTGCATCAGACATAGACTGGCGATTTGATTCTTACATGATAGTATAAAATATATAAATGGGTGGCAGTGGGTTGCAAAGTATAACCTGAGGCTCCTGAGAAATCCCCAGAACCTTTGAGGTTCATAAGGTCAAAACCTTTTTCACTCTTGCTCTCTCACAAATGTACAACGAAATTGTCCCTAGGATACCTGACATATGATATTGTATCAGATTTAATATGGAAGCAAGCAGATAAGAGAATCCAGCTGTCTTCTATTAAGCTAAACATTAAACAAAAAAGTTAATAATTCTCTTCTTTTAATTTGGAAAATGAATTATTCATGTTAACATACGTTAGATTAAGTATTCTGAGACAAAATGTGAACCTCTTTGTCTCTAAGGAGGTTTGTCTCTAACCTCTTTGGCTCTAAGGAGACAAAAAATTGCCAGGTCTGCTAAATGCTCACTGTATTTAATTAAATTTTAAAGAATGTGTTTGTCACAATCTGGGTTGGTTAATAATGGAAGCCCATTTAAAAACTAATCAGAGACTAACATGTTTTATTAGTGTTTTTTCACCAAAGAAGAGAGCCTTAGCTACCAGTAAATCAGATCCTATTGGTGAAGCCAGTTATTAGAAAACTATGTACCAGGTTGCCTTAAGCTGATACCATTAAATATTTTACTTATTTTTTATTTCTTGTTGTTTTGACTTTTTCTCCCTGTAGTTTTCTGGTTTTGATGTAGTTTTATGGTCATAGAATCATAAAAGTGGAGATGACCTTGTAGGTCTACCTGTAGAGAGAAAATTCGCTGAGTATTGATTCACATATTCTTGCCTATAATGACAGATTGCCTTATTATCAATTAATACTTGTATCTGATTGTAAGTGGTACTATGTAGAAAGATTAAGGTGCCAATATATGGATTTGACTTCCCTGGTGGCTCAGATGGTACAGCGTCTGCCTACAGTGTGGGAGACCCGGGTTCAATCCCTGGGTCAGGAAGATCTCCTGGAGAAGGAAATGGCAATCCACTCCAGTGTGCTTACCTGGAAAACCCCATGGATGGAGGAGCCTGGTAGTCTACATATAGTCCATGGGGTTGCAGAGTCGGACACGACTGAGCAACTTCACTCACTCATGGATTTGAACGTTCTGGTCTGAGACTGCTATTTTTCATTGTAAATGTATAAAATGACCCTCTAGTTTTTATGCATCAGATTTTTATCCATGACTAAGATCAGTCTTTCCTCAAGATCCTTTAGTGTGTAGGCAAAATCAGTATGGTGGCCTGTAAGGACAAATGTGGTATATATTCACTCTTGTCTTTAATAGATACATCCAGCCACTTGGAATATAGTGTGATAATTTGTGCAATAATGAAAATTGTAGCTCTGGGTCTAATATTTTTAAAATTAATAAGCTTTATTTTTATAGAGCAGTTTTAGGTTCAAGGGCTTCCTTGGTGGCTCAGATGGTAAAGAGTCTGCCTGCAATGCAGGAGACCCGGGCTTGATCCCTGGATCAGGAAGATCCCCTGGAGAAAGAAATGGCAACCCACTCCAGGATTTTTGTCTGGAAAATCCCATGGACCGAGGAGCCTGGTCAGCTGCAGTCCACGGGGTCACAAAGAGTCGGACACGACTGAGTGACTTCTCTCTTTAGGTTCAAAACAAAAATGAGCAGAAAATACAGAGACTTCTCATGCTGATTTTTAAGTAAATTTTTCAGTATTTGAGAATAGAACTTTTAGAGATTGAGCTTTTTTTTTTTCTTTTAATATTTTTAAGGAAATCTGAACTGTTGCTTCAGTTGGAAAATAGTCTTAGAGCAGGCAGTGATGATCAAAATTATGTCATTGACCATTAAACTGTCAGAACATGAGAATGAGAATTTGAGAATGGGTTTGTTAGGTGGAAGAAAGTAACAAGTAATGCAGTTTTCTAGGGAATCAATAATAGCAATAAATAAAAGGATTACCAAACAACATGAAATACCCTATTGATATTACACATGAACTTTTCATCATTATTTTATTGGCTAGTTTCAGTCAGATAAAGTAGTCTTTTGACCCCATGATTGTTGTTATATATTCATAGATAATTCTAGAGTAGAAAGTAGCAGGTTTTAGGTAAAGGTTTTGTGATTTTTACAGCTGAAATTCATAGATAATCATTATGAAACAAATACAAAAGAAAATCAAGTTGAATACCAATTTTATTTGTTAAAAAAATACAATGAAAATGTTAACACATAAGCACAAATATTATAAGGGAAGGACTTTGAGTAGTGAGACTGTTTTTCTTGCTTTATAAGTATGAATTGTTTAAAAGGGTTGTTTTTTTTTTTCTGTGATGATGTTTTTGTGTTAAGGAAAATGTTATTTTTAAACTTAAGATAACACTGAAAGGAAAGGATAACTGTAAAGTATTCCTTTAAACTTCCTAAATATTTTTGCCATATTGTTTAGCTTGTAAAATTTTAAGTGTGTAAAATGACAGAAGAAAACTCTTACCTTTTTAAACAATATGTTGTGAAAAGCTAAGTTGCCTTGTTACGTAGTGTTTTTATTGCTTTTTAGAGTCATTTTTTTAATTAAAATCTTTTTATCAAAATTTATTTTAATCTACAAAAATGTGATTTATTATGATGTTATATTTACATTAAACTTATAGGAGCACAGTTACAGGGAATATTTTCATTCTGTAATAGTACTATTGAAACAAATCTTTGCTCCTAGGGCTGGAAATCCATATCTATCTGCCAAAAGTATTTGTCTTAATGTACTTACAGATTATTTGGAAACAAAAGGTTTTTTCTGACAGTGAGTTGTTTGACTTTAGCTCTTTAAGAATCATTTATATCTCACATTTTATTAAGATAGAAATGTATATTTTAGTAGTTTGCAGTAAAGTAAAAGGTGTCATTATATTCTCTTTTTTTCACTAGGCATTTTTATTACCAATTTGCGAAGCAGCAGCTATGAGAAAAGTGGTAAAAGTATATCAAGAATGGATCCAGCAAGAGGAAAAACCTTTGTTCATGCAAGAGCCTGAAGAAATTGTGATCTCTTCTTCAGACCTTCCGTGCATTGACAATGTCACAGACCATGATATTTCAATGGAAGAAGGAGAAAAAAGAGAAGAGGTAAAATAAGACATGTATTTTAGTATAAGTGTAATAGATAAGATTTTCACAGAAGTGTGGTGATATGGGATAGATGGGAAGGTAAAGATACTTTTCAGTATATAGTTGATCCTTGAACAATGTGAGTTTAAACTGTGTGGGTCCATTTATATGAGGATCTATTTCAATAGTAAATATTACAGTACCACATAATCCATAGTTGGTTAAATCTGTCGATAATGGAGAAACTGTGGATATTGAGAGCCAACTGTAAGTTATATGCAGATGTTTGACTGCTTGAAGGGTTGGTGCCCTACACCCAATGTTGTTCAACGGTCAGTTATATTTCACAGTTTAGATAATATGTTATCTCAGTATTCTGTCCCAAAGTTCTTTGATGTCACAACTTTAAAAGAGCTTGTATTCTGATTCTTTTAGTCATTGTCTAGATCAAAATTGGATGGTATTACAAAAGGGATAATATTTTAAAGTGGGGTGGGAGTTCCCTGGTGGTCTAGTGGTTAGGATGTGGTGCTTTCACTGCTGGGGCCCAGATTCATCTTTGGTTGGGTAAGTAAGGTCCTGCAAGCTGCACATCCCAGTCAAAACAAAACTGTGAAACTAAATCAAAATGGATGCTGTAGTACATACACTGAAAATACTTTTATTTGGCTGTAGCTAAGAGTGATAAGAAATGTGAGATAGACAAGAACTGGACCCTGTTTAGTAACGTGTATGCTGTCATGATGGACTTTGATTACATTCTGGACACTGGAAAGATTATGAATAGAAAATGGCATGGATAGTTACAAATCTCAGAAGGCTCATACCAGGCTTAGAATGGAAGATAGATTGGAGGCCAGTCTGGAGGCAAGGACACTAGCTAGGAAGTACCAGAAGGAGATAATAGGCACCTGATAGAGGACAGTGGCAGTTGCAATGGAAATATAAGGGAGAAGACAGATATATGAGCTCCTTTGATGGTGAAATCAAGTTTTGATGATTAATTATATATGAGGAATGAGAAGGTGTCCCAAGCTTTTTCTTTTTGCAACCAAGTTAGTTGCCGTTCACACATGAACAGGAGTGAAAATAAGTGCAAGTGTGGTGATTATGTCCAAGGAGGCTATATTCAGATTGGTAGAAATGAGGAAAGCATGCTTGTATAAATTTACTTTTTAGTGTCTTGAATTTGAGGTGCTTGTGGGTCATTCAGGAAGAACTGTTCAGAAGATACCTGATGGAGAAGTATGGAGCTTAAGAGAACAGTGTAGACTAGACCATGATATATTGTATTGGCTACTCAGACAAAGCTGAGTTCCAATTCTACTTCTGGTAATGAAATAATACTTTGATTAGACTAAATCTCCCATATCTTAAAATTGTAAGTTCTAGGCAGAATACTAAAAAAAAAAAAAATGAAGATACTATTGAGTGACCAAAAGCAGAAAGAAATTAGAAACTTAAAAAAAAAAAAAGAGAGAGAACAACATTGAGTGAAATTTCTGTTTAACTGAGGGAACTCCTTAATCAGCAGGACTTTTGACAGCTAACACTCTGGCAGAAATATGCAGTATTAATGGTTTGAAGTGTCAGTATTCATCTATCTTTGGATAATAGGAATTTTATTTTTCTTAAGTAGGATAAATAGAAGCTATTTTATTTATGTCATTTGGATTCTGGCATTTCCTTTAGAAGAGGATTTATCTTTTACAAAGCTATAAATAATACGATCCCATTCTTTTTAAGATTTATTTATTTACTTATTTGGCTGCGTTGGGACTTTCTCTAGTGGCAAGTCAGGGCAGGGGCTGCTCTTTGTTGTGGTACGCAGGCTTCTCATTTCAGCAGCTTCTTGATGCAGAACACAGACTCTAGGCATACTGGCTCAGCAGTTATGGCTTGTGGGCTCAGAAATTGTGGTGCACAGGCTTAGTTGCTCTGCGTCATGTGGGATCATCCCAGACCAGGGATGGAACCTGTGTCCCCTGCACTGGCAGGTGGATTCTTAACCACTGTCCCACCAGGGAAGCCCAGTACAGTCCCATTTGGAGTGTGTAAGTGTAAGAGGGGAGGTTTATACATTAGATAGGTAGAAAAATGTCTCTATATCTGAAATAGTACAATTTCTGGCTCGTCCTGATGGTTGATTTTTTTTTTCTTATGTTTTTGTCAATGAGAACTTTTTTTTACAGTGTACATATATGTTACTTTTGTAGTCAAATAGGATATCTTCTATTTTGAGATGTTTAACAGAGGGACCTACTACTTTCCAGTTTACTTCTTGAACTTACTGACTTGTCACAGCATTCTTAATTGATAAAGTATTAACTTGATATTTTGCTTCAGGAAAATGGGACCAATGTTGCTGATCATGTTCGAAATTCCACTTGGCCTAAAAATGGAACCTACCAAGATATTCTTCATAATGCTTCTGAAGAAGCCATAGAACAAAACATACGAGCTGGTGCCCAGGCAGTTTTGCAGGTAGATCACTTTTTGTTTATTTTTATAAAAAAAAAATCATTAACATTTCAAATACATATTTCAATATTTCAGTGTAATTTTTTAAATACAGTGAACTCACCACACACTGTTATCAATTAGTTATGCCGTATTAATGTTTTTTCCTTAACCTTCATATCATAATGTGTATTGATAAACATTGCATTTTTTTTCCATACAGTTTTAAAATTTATATAAATTGTGTCATAGTATACTGTCATCAGCAACTTTTTACATTATCCAGTATGTTTTTGAGATTTCTTGTTGATACATAGCCATAGTTAATCCATTTAAAACTACTTGGTGGTATTATAATTAATTTATGATTATTTTGCACTTTCTTAATCATTTTTCTATTGATGTTTTTTGTGTGTATGTGTTGATGGTTTTTTAAGTTGGTATTTTAAGGTGGTTTCCAGTTTCTCAGTATTCCAGATAATGCTGCATTGAACATTATTATACATGTATTTTTGGGTACGTGTTGGACAATTTCCCTAGGATACATAAGTAGAAGTGGAATTGGTGGGTTGGAGCATTTGTACGTTATCAGTTTTACTTAACTATTAATTGCCAAATTGTTCTTCAGCATGATTATATTTTACATTCCCTTAGTAGTGCGTATAAGTTCTTATTTCCTTGTCTCTTCCTCATAGCTTATATTGTCAGATTTTAATTTTTGCAGCTCCTGTGTATATGAAATGTTATTCTTTTTAGTTTGTGTTTCCCTGTTTTAATTTGCTTTTCTTTAATCACTACTGAAATAAAGTGTCTTTTCTTATGTATGGCCTATTAATATGTTCTTCCATATTCTTTTGGATTTTTTTTGTTACTGATTTTTAGTTCATTGTATTTATTCATTTTTTAATCTTACTGTTCTTGTCAAGGCCACATGTGACTTCTCCATTGTTAAATCACATGGAATTTTTCAGTCCTAATTTTACCAGATTTGTCAGCATTTTATAGAGTAGGTCATTCCTCTCTGTTAAAACCATTCTTCAGATGGCCTTCAGAATATCATACCCTCCTGTTTTTCTATTTCCTCTTAACTTGCTGGCTACTTCTTAGGTTTTTGGTTTCTTTTCTTTTTTTTCCTGATTTTTCAAAATATTTCTAAACTTTTATGTTGAAGTACCCAGGAACCAGTGCTTGGCTCTCTTTTCTATGTAAACTTACTGATATCTTATTGATCTTATCCATTCTTAGGGCTTTAAGTGTCATCTCTACACTGCAACTTATACTTTTTATTTCTAGTCTGAGACTTATTATCTGAACTCTTAAGAGTCCTGAACTCAAATATTCAAATGCCAAGTTAGCATCTTCACTTGACTATTTAATAGACATCTTAAATTTGACGTATCTAAAACTTGATTTATCTTGTTCAACAAACATGGTCTTCCTGCAGTTTTTCTCATTTCATTTGATGGCAGCTCTTGTTTTCCAGTTGCTCAGGCCATCTTATTTCCTGTGTTTCTTTTATATCTAATTTGACAACAAATCCTGTCAACTTTCAGAATGTATATAGAATCTGACTACTGTTCAGCACTCATATTACCTCTTTTGTTCAAGCCTCAATAATCTTCCATCTGGAATATTGCAGTAAATTTCTAATTACTATTCTTGCTTCTGGTCTTGCACCTGCCATCACCCTGGTATATTCTCAACCCAATAGCCAGAGGGATCCCATAAATCAGATCATGTCATTTTTCTGTTCCAAAGCCTCTGGTGACTTATTATCACTGAGTTCTTCCCAGTGATCTGTCAAGCCTTTTACATCATTGCTCCTCAAAGTATGTGGTCCACAGACTAGTCCCAGCCCACAGGTAGTTACAAAATTGAGAGTAAAAGTTTAGAAACTTAAGTCATTTAATATCCCTTCATTCTGATGAGA
This sequence comes from Ovis aries, assembly GCF_016772045.2. Lineage (NCBI taxonomy): Eukaryota > Metazoa > Chordata > Mammalia > Artiodactyla > Bovidae > Ovis > Ovis aries. Next base: position 43,653,623 of record NC_056071.1, on the reverse strand, counting down.
AGTTTGGGTTTGTACTTTGCATGTCTTTTTCTCATTTCCTTTATCCTATTCATTTTTTAAAATTGTATTTTACAATAGGATTGGTCTGCAAAAGACTGGGGGGAAAACCTGTACCTCACCACTGGCAGTATAAGAAACTGCTTTAGGTGCTCTGGCTGTTTCTCAACGTACCTCCCACTGCTTTTCCCCTTCCTCACTTCACTCTATACTTGGTATTCCTCGCTTTTGCTAGGCCGGCTCTCACCTCAGGTCATTTAAACCTGCTTTTCTTCTTCTTAGGAAGATTTTTCTTCCAGGTTGCTACATAGTTGATCTTTGTCTTTTCTAAGTCATCTTTATTTATATTCATTTTCTGCTCCCTGTCACTTCCTTTGCTTACTGGGTTCCACGGGACAATGAGATGATAGTGAGGAATCCTTGTCTTGCTCTTGACTTTTGGCACTACTTCCATATATCCAGGTTCAGGCAGAACTTTTCAAGTTCAATTGCTGTTAAAACATTTGCTGCAGTTCCTGATAAATAGTCTTTTTCAGATTAAGAAATTTTACCTTTTTTCTTAGTGTGCTAAATTGTAAAAAAATGAATAAGTGCTAAGTGCTTTTCTTTATGCAGTGTGATGATTCTACCTTTTCACATTTTAATCTGTTGATAGGGTACATTATATTATTAAACTTTGCTGATGTCAAGGCATTCTTAGATTTCTGAAGTAAATATTACTTGGTCATAAAGTATTATATTTTGCTTGAGTTGAATTGCTACTTTTTTGAAGATTCTCATCTGTATGTTCTGAAGTATCTCTTAATTTTCTTATATAGTCCTTTTCTATTTTTGATAACTGGTTTATAGTTTTATAAAAATAAATTTGGTAGTTTTTTTTTTCTTTTTTGTTTCTGAAACACTTTATGTACAATAGGGATCATTTTCTGGGAAAATTGGATAAAACTCTGCCTGTAAGGCAGCGTAGGCCTGGTGTTTAGTGATGGGATCAGGGATACCTTGATTAGCAGTTCACTGTCTTTGTATTGTACCTCTTTTCTACTTTTTCTTGAGTCAGTTTTGGCAGTTTATGTTTTATCTACAAAATATAATCCATTTTATTAAATTTTCAGTTTTACTGGCATAAAGTTATTCACTAAACCATCATTTTAAAATTCTCCACTGGGTATGTAGGTACATCCTTATTTTATTTCTAATGTTATTTGTGCCTCTTTTGCTTTTCTTAGTCAGTGTTGATAGACCTACAGAGTCAGCTCTTTTCACGATTTTAAAGTTAGCTTAAGTGTTCTTTGCTCATATGATTTTACAGCTATATTTTCAGAGTTCATCCAGGGAATTTAAATCAGAATTGTGGGTATGGAAGTTGCAAATGTCCTTGGTTCACAATAGAAGTAATGTTCTGTTCCTCCAAAGTGTTTTGAGAACCTTTGCACATACTTGTCACTAATATAACAACTTTGTCCTCTATAACAAAGTATAGTTAATGATATTATAATCAATTTAAGATACATATTGATAGATCCTGATTAGTAGCACTGTAATATGCAGTCTGTTATTAACAAAACAGATACGCACACATAATCAATAAACATGAAAAAAGAAAATAGATGATTTTGAACACCTCATTCAGAAAGTTCACCTTGATTGAGGTATCTATCCTCTTTTATCCTAAACTGTTTTTATTTTTTTATTCTTTCCATTTTATGACAGTAATAAGGTTATTATGTTAAAGCCTCACTTTTAAAAATTGCTGTTTTTCACTTGGTTTATTTTCTTTCAGTGCCTGCTAGTAATTGTATATTTGTCTAGATAAACATAAAAATAGATTTAATGAACTTTAATTTCCCATATCAAGCTGGTGGTAGAAGCAGGATTAGAACTAACCTACAGTCTAATGCTTTTAAGTTTGTTGTAGATCACCTAACATCTTGCATTTTTTTCCCTATAAATTTTGTAACAAACAGCTTATGATTTCTTTTACCTTAGGTGTTTATTATAAATTCTTCAAACATATTTCTTCTTGAACCTGCAAATGAGATAAAAAGTCTTCTGGATGAGCACACAGATATGTGTAAACGAATTCTTAACATTTATCGGTTCATGGTTGTGCAAGTATCAATGGACAAAAAGACTTGGTAAAAAAATGCTTTTTTTTTTTTAAGTGTATATGCACATAGTAAATTCTAGAGGAATAGTGTCTGAATAGGGCTGGTAACAATATTATACAGGCTTCCATTATTGAATGAATGAATAACTATAATATTTTAGGTAATAATCATGACGGCAACAATGTTCTCCTTCACTTTATCTCAAACATCTTTGATCAAACTTTATAAGATCCCTTTGTTTATCTTTCTAAAGTGGGCATTGATGGCCTTCCCCAGGAATGAATACTGGCATGCATGTATGAATAAATGAATTTATGTATGTTTAAATGAATGATTAAATAAATGTTTGAATGTATGACTGCCTGATTCCTGAACCTGATATTCAAGGCCTTGTACAGTCAGGCTCCTGACTACTTTTCTAGCCCTATCTCAAGCCTTAATTCTGTCCTGCAGGATGTGATCCTACCTGCCAGCTTTATCAGATTGCTCTCTTAAGCAGTCTGAACTTTTCTTTAGAGAATCTAATTCCTGTCCTCTCTTCCTGTTGTTACCATAACTATCCTTAGATTCTACCTTCCTTTCCTCACATATTCTTCCTCTTTCAGTTCTCTTCCTTTCATTCTGTGTTTTTACCTCTGTCATTTTGTGGTTTTGCCGTCACTAAATCGTGTCTGACTCTTAGCAAACCCCTGGATTGCAGCAGGCTTCCCTGTTCTTCACCATCTCCTGGAGTTAGCTCAAATTATGTCTGTTCAGTTGGTGATGGACATTTATACAATTTAGACAATTTTGTCTTACATTTACTAAGACAATTTTGACAAGATCTACAACAGAGATAAGGATGAGATGGTTAAATAGTATCACCTGTGTTGTAGATCTTTTCAAAATTGTCTTAGTTCCTAAATTACTTTATACATATCTGTTTACCTCACTGAATTAAGATGCTCTACAAGGTATATACTAACTGTCTTGTTTTCATATTTCCTACATTTCTTAGCCTAGTATCATATATTATGGATACTCTATAAAAATTTAATTGAAATTAAAAAAGGACTTTTAGAGAGATGAGAAGAGCAGTTCTTCAATTTTTGTAAAGATACTTGTTCATTGTAAAATTAAAACAAAGAAAAGTTTTAGAAAGAAAATAAAAGTTTCCCAGCAGCTCATTCTCTATAGGTAATCATTGTTTGTCCTTTGGTGAACGTTTGGTTGACCAAACCACATAAAGTCACATAGTGTTATACCATATGTATGTACCAGACCTTAACTAACCACCTTTTGGTGGACATGTAGTTAACTTTTGTTGTTGGAGGAGAGAAGGACAGTAAACATCCTTATTATGTATATGATTTTCCTCTTTTGACTCATTCTTTAAAAGTAGGAGTACTTAGTAAAAGAATATGCCTAGTTTGTTTTGTTACATATAGGAAAAAAGTTTCATTAAAAAAAGCTTTTTATTATCCATATTGATATAGTTAGAAGTAATTACTGTTATTAGCTTATTTGGAGCACTTTTCTGTGTCACATCTTTTTAATCTTTTTACATCTAATTTTTTCTTAATCCTTGTAGCACTCCATAAGGTAGATAATTTTACATGGTGATTCTTAGGCACAAAGAAATTAAGTAATTTATCATTGTTTACACACCTTTGTTTTGAACTGTGGTCCTTCTGACTTCAGAGCCCAAGTTATTGTCAGCCAATAACTTTTACTTTGAACCATTCTTTGTTAGTCCTTCCCCTTTTTTTCTTGTCATATGCTTTGAATCAATGGTCTTAAGCCAGGTTAAAGTGAGAGACTTCTGTGTGGAACACAATTTTAGAATTTTTGTAAGTTCCCTTGAAGTCATAGCATTGTGAAAGATTACTCACATATTTACATTGAATTTACAGGACTTTATAATTAAAATCATTATTGTGTTATAAAGTGAAAAGTTAGATATATGAGTGAATTGGAGTTTGACCACAAATCAGAAAGTTTTACTTGGAAAATCCATTACTTATTGAATGTGTAGTTGACTTTAAATGGCTTTTTGTTTCATATAATGAAACTGGAAGCCTAAAGGTTACAAATACATTACCTCTGATTTTTACTTTATGAGCTGAATACATATATATTTGTTTAGTACATATATTTGTTTAGTTAATAAGTTCAGATACTGTTCATTGAGTATACTTTTATATTTAATTCTGCCCTCACTTCCCAGAAAACCATGATACCTACATCTGGGATCTCTTGCTGCCTCTGGCACATTTCTCACATGGTCTGTCCCACCTATTGCTGTGCCTGGAATGGGCCTGGAGACAAGCCAAAGAAGAGGAAGCTGTGATAGAGACTTGGGCTATTAGTCTGTCTATATACCCGCCGAAATCCCCTTGTCAGACTTTTTTTTGGCATGTGGTTGAGTCAGTTTTTGAATTATCAGGTGCAAATAAGGTAGTTTTATGGTCTTAATATTAAACATTAAGGAAAGAGAGGCATAGTAAGGATTGGGTGACTTGCAGTACACATCGAGAATAAAGAGTTGAAAGATGACCAAACTAGAAAGGACAGAAAGAAGCAATGGAGTAATGATCCTTGCTTTCTCATCAGGCTCATTGTGATTTTTTTTTTTTTAATTTTTACTTTATTTTACTTTACAATACTATATTGGTTTTGCCATACATTGACATGAATCTACCACGGGTGTACATGCGTTCCCAAACATGAACCCCCCTCCCACCTCCCTCCCCATAACATCTCTCTGGGTCATCACCGTGCACCAGCCCCAAACATGCTGTATCCTGCGTCAGACGTAGACTGGCGATTCGATTCTTACATGATAGTATACATGTTACAATGCCATTCTCCTAAATCATCCCACCCTCTCCCTCTCCCTCTGAGTCCAAAAGTCCGTTATACACATCTGTGTCTTTTTCGCTGTCTTGCATACAGGGTCGTCATTGCCATCTTTCTAAATTCCATATATATGTGTTAGTATACTGCATTGGTGTTTTTCTTTCTGGCTTACTTCACTCTGTATAATCGGCTCTCATTGTGATCTTTTAAAGTATCATGCAGTTTTTGGAATTGAACCTGGTACAATTCAAGATACGTAGTTTCTCCATGTTGTAAAGATGAATGAGGTAGACAGGCATCAGGTAGAACTGTATTGTAAAGACAAATAAATGTTCTTCAGACAGCTCCGTAAGGTCACTGCTTGATTTGTGGGGCGAGGGGATGGGAGCATTCTCCATATTCTCACCCCTAATTCATCAGCTTTGTACAAATTTTTATTTGATGGAGAGGTATTATGACTGAAAAATGGCTGGTGTAGATTTGTAAAATGAAAATTTATATTTTAATATATAAAGAATTCTGAAATTTGAAAGATATTTGAATTATTGAAAGATAATACCATTTTTATAGCAAATATTAATTTCAAAGTTATTCATTAACCAAAAGCAAACATATGCAAGAAGGAAACATTAACTAATTTTTTTACTTTAAGGGAACAGATGCTGCTTGTGTTGCTCAGAGTCACGGAGTCTGTACTGAAGATGCCATCACAAGCTTTTCTACAGTTCCAGGGGAAAAAAAACATGACTTTGGCAGGTCGACTTGCAGGACCACTTTTCCAGGCAATAAAAATAAATAAATAAATAGATAGATAAATAGGTGGATAGATACGTAGTTTTTCTTAAGATTCATTGAGCCCTGAACTTGTTTCCTGGGGAAAAAAGCTTTAAATCAGAAATCATATTAAAGGAGCTTTTGTAGAGCCAAATAAAGTTGTATATCTAGTAGTATGTTTGCCATACATACAAACTAACAGCCTAGCAGAATAGATGAAATACCAATCAGGCCTATGAAAAAAGTGTTAAACTGATGACATTTACTCTATCTCTTGTGGGGTACACTTTGCTATGATTGCAAAAAGCTGCCAGAAGGCTTTGTGGTAATGATTTAATTGTTTGCGTTATGAGTTGCCAAGTCTCTGGCATTGTTAGAAAAACAAAACTTCCTTTTAAGTTGTTCTGTAGTTTTAAAAAAAAGTAAATCAAGATTCTTTCCCACCACGGTATACTGTAAGACTTTATTCTCTTCACGTCTTCATTTGAAGTATTAGTAGTAGTTGATGATATAGGAATTATATGTTGTGTTTTCCAGCCCAAGGATAGAGTACTGACGTTACATGTGTAATAGATTATTTGGAGAATAGAAAGCAAAATAATGTTTTTTTAAAGACAAGACATTAAATATAAACACATGGATAAAATGGCTCCTAATGTCAAGGATAAAAACTATCTCAGATCTCATTCTTGGCCATTTAGTGTAGGTTTTCAGTTTAATATTTTTTTTCCCAGATGGTGCTAGTTTACCTAAAATTCTGTGCTGATAGTGAATAAGTCTTTCAAATCAGCTACATTTATTATTTAAATTCCTCTTGACTTCATTAGTCTTTTATTCCCCCCATCATTAGAACTAACCCAATGGTGAATGCTATTGGATGATACAATTTTAGCTTGCTATATGGAGTAATATTTTTGTTCTCTGAATGAAATGGAAAGCACTAGTTATTACTGTTTTATGTCATAAACTCTGCTTATTTTTATCTTTATGTTTAATGTTAAACTTATATAAAATTTGAGTTATGCTTTTAAAACACTTATTTTGTGACTATTTCTTAAGTAGGATTTTATCTTCAATAGAATTCTATTAAGTCTCAAGGGTATAGTCTGATCAGTAATTTCTGCCCTTTTATAAATACGTTTTTTATCCTGTGATTGAATTTGTACAGAACACCTTTAATTCCACTGGTGTCTTTAAAATCAAATTTAATTTTATCCTTCAAGTTTACATACAAATTTTTAGAAACATGTATCAATATGTTAAATACATCTCTAATAACTTTTCCTTTTAGAATATTCAAACTGTGTAGTTAGTGATTCCATTCTTTTTTTTGAGAATGTTAGTAGTTAGTTCAGTAACTACTGATTACTCAGTTATTTCAACCTGTAATAATGTGGAGACTTACCTCTTTTTGAACAACATGTACTTAACATATTTCTTTTCAGTTTTGGAAACTTGTCCTAATGTTAGAATGTTGGAAATTGGCAGCTTTTTGAAATTTGGAGTAGATGCTAATGAGTGCATGTGTTACTTTTATAAGTATTATGTACCAAGAAAGGATATCATGGATATTATGTGATTTAAAGTTCTAGTTTGGGGATAATTTTTTAATAATTGATTTTGAACATATTTCATTATTATTTCTGATTATTTGTCTTTACAGACTCTTATAGTTGCCTGGATTAAAGCAAATCTAAATGTGTACATCTCTCGAGAACTTTGGGATGACTTACTCTCAGTATTGTCATCGTTGACCTATTGGGAAGAGTTAGCCACTGAATGGTCGCTAACTATGGAGACACTAACTAAAGTTTTAGCTAGAAATTTGTATAGTTTGGATCTCAGTGATTTACCATTGGATAAGCTGAGTGAACAGAAACAAAAAAAGCACAAAGGGAAAGGTAAGAGTTGTTCACAGAGATGCTTCATATAAATTTGTTTAAATAATTTGCTCTGGGAGTATCAAGCCAGGGAGAGGAGTAAAGGTGAAAGTCATAATTTCTCTTAATTATTCCCTCCTTAATTTACCCTAAAGTTTATAAATTTTCAACAGTGAAACATGTACTTACCTTATAACTGTTCTTGAAGAGCCTTAAATTCAGTGGTTCTGTGCATATCTAATAAAGTAGCTCAGAATCTTAAATATTTTATTTTTAACAATCAACCAAACTGAAAATTATAAAACACTCTTCCTTTTTATCATACACATATTTTTATTAAAACTTAGAAGGTGATTTCATGTTACTGTATTCAAAAAGAAGTACTTGAGAAATTCTTTTGAAAGCATTTCCTTAGTTTTAACTAAAAGCAAACATTCCCTGACTATGGATTATATATCTGTCTAATGTTAAAAAGCTGGAGAGGGACAGTAACATAGTGATTATATCAAAGAAACATGTCTTTATAATACTGGTAATAGTGCTTTATCACTAAAGTCATGTCTGACTCTTGTGACCCCATGGATGTAGTCTGCCAGGCTCCCCCTGTCCGTGGGATTTTTTAGGCAAGAATACTGGAGCAGGTTGCCATTTCCTTTTCCAGGGTATCTTCCTGACCCAGGGATTGAGCCTGGGTCTCCTGCATTGCAGGCAGATTCCCTACCTACTCAGCCACCAGGGAAGACTTGTATTATACTGAGTTTGCTAGGACTTTTTGTTATCAATAATTAGTTGCTATCTAGAGATTACACGAGTCACATTTCATACTTAACAGTCCAGAGTGGTAAGTATGTGACCAAACTACTTTTTCCTGGACTGTTTATTTCCCAAGTGGCTATTATTGGCAGGTAAAGATAAAGTAACTTCCTTCCTACAATGAATTTTGGTTAGTTCATTTTCTATCATTTTTTGCTTGTCCAAATGTTTCACTTCTATATGAAATAAGTGGGTGGCAGAGGATTTATTATCACTCAGTTTTGGAATGTGATTTTTACACAAATTTCAAAAAACCCTTTCAGTACACAAGCATGTTATCTAGTTACTTTATTAGTAAACCTAAGAATCTGAGGCAGAATGGCATACATAATTTGATGCAGTTATTGATGAGGTGACAGTGCACTGAGATTGAACATCTGCATTTCTAGGAGTGGGACATGAATTTCAGAAAGTTTCAGTTGACAAGTCATTTTCTAGAGGATGGAGTCGCGATCAGCCTGGCCAAGCCCCAATGAGGCAGAGAAGTGCAACAACCACTGGTTCCCCAGGCACAGAAAAGGCAAGGAGTATAGTACGGCAAAAAACTGTTGGTATGTACTTTTTAAAATCATAAGAATTGTATGCAGTGATATGTTTATAGTTCTTAGTAACAATATATGCAAACACAGTTTTCATATCAGTTGTTTTTCTGTTGTTAAATGAAAAACTTCTATAGCAAAACTTATTTCAGGAATAACTTGGAGTCTGATGACATACTGTGTTATTCCTTTATGCTAGGAAGATATATCTTACATTACTGTTTTTATGTAGTTTATTTTATCACTGATGTCAATAATTTTAAATTGTTATTTTACAGAATTGAGAAGTAGAACTCTTGACTCACTCTACAGAACTCATGCGTTAACTGATGTAGTTTCTAATAAACATGAAAAAATAGGGTAGCTTATTTTCAGTGCTACAATTATGTAATTATATTGGCTTCACAGACTTCCAATGAGGAATTTACGTTTTCTGTTTATAGACAGCTGAGGCCAAGGTAGAGTATATTCCTAGGTTCCTTGCTGCCTTTAACAGGTAGGGAAGACATTTCTAGTCTTGGAAATATCCGCAGAGGGCAATGATGGAAAGAATTTCTGGATGTGGGATCACTTGGCATACTGTGGACCTAGTTACCGTCTCACTCCTTTCCTCTCAGATTTAAAGCCTGGTCTTCATCATAGTAGAAAAAGCGCTGCCATGAAAAGCAAGAGGACTTTGTCCTGATCTCTTTTCACTCTCATCACTAAATAGCTCAATAACCTTGAATAATTTACTGAACTTTCTAGACTTTATTTATTTCATCTGTGTAGTTGGAATGATAGTATCTCATATGCCTGAAACAAAAATTGCTTGAAGTTACTTTAGGCTTTGCAATCTGATTCTGTGAAAGTGGAGTTTTCTGTGGGAATGTGTCTATATTTTATAGAGTCAATGAAAAACAGTTATTTTAAATAAATTTAAAATTCTTGTAGGATATGTCTTCTGTAAAATGAGGTGTTCTAAAGTGTTAAGAATTAGAGTTCTAAAGGAAGAAACAAGTAGCGAATAGGGAAATTAAGGGTTTTATAAGAATTTAAAATGTTTAGTTTAAAATTGTTCAAAAGAATATTTTCCCTGTTGTCTCCTGCCTGTAAAATAACCATAGAATTATATTGATTGTATGTCAAGCAAGAAGAGTAAGAAATTATACAAGGAAAAAGGATATTGGATAAAAATTAATATAATACTTAGACATTTTGGTGTAGAATTATATTTTGAAATTCTTAAGGAATATGTTGATTACATCTGAAATGCCTTTCTTTATTTTATGTTAAGGTCACATGTATAGGAAATATTTCTGTATTGGTGAAGAAGGAATTCTTCTAAGTTTAAAATTTTACTTTATTTTCTTTAAAAATAGAATATTTTTTAAAGGTTATATTTTTTCTGATTATAGAGGTAATTTATGCTTAATGTGAAAGATAAAAGTTTAAGGAAGCACAAAAACATCTTAGGTGTCTAATGAGAAGAAATCATAGCTAACATGATGGCATATTTCTAATCTTTATAAAAGCATATAATGATTAAAATATTCATCTTAAGTGCATGCCTGACTAATTACTTTTTGTACCTCTATCAGAATCTTTTCTGGCTTGTTCATTGGACTGACCAATCAGAAGTTTAATGCATAATAAATTTTGTTCAGAAAGGTGCCTGCATAAAGTTAGAAAATACTAAAAGGCGAACACATTTAATTAGGATATCCTTTAGACATATATTTTCTTAAGTTTTTAATTTTTTATGTTTTTAGGGAATGTACATAGTTAAAATTCAAACTGTGATAAAGCATATATGTATTCTAATAAGTCATTCCTGCATCACTGCTCCTCACCCACCCAGGTCACCCCACTAGAGATAACTGCTATTACTAGTTTTTGAGGATTTTTCTAAAACTGTGCATATACGATAATGTATGCATGGCCTTTAGTCATTCAAATGAAAAATACTTCTATTCACAGTGGAAGCTTTGTTGTAAGCATTGAGGATACATGTGAGAACAAACGTAATAAAGTCCATTGAAGCTGACAGTTCTTCTGTCGGGGAGACCCATAATAAGCAGGCAAACCAAACATCAGGCAGTATTACGTGCTATGGAGAAAAGTAAAATAGGGTAAGGGGCAAGAGTATAAGGATAGAGAAATGGGATGTTAGATAGGGAGGTCAGTGAAGACCTGTCTAATCATATAAGAACAGAGACCTGAATAAACTGAGAGGAAGCATCTAGGGAAAAGTGTTCCAGGCAGAAGGAAAAGAATAAAAGCCCTAGTCTAAGAGTGTGCTTTGTTATTTAAGGAAGAGTAAAGAGGCCAGAGTGAGTGAAGTGTAGAGTAAGAAAGACAGGAGTGCAGGATATGGAGCAATAGTAATTCTCATTGGTTGTGAGACTGCAAGATGGTACTGCCACTTTGGAAGATGGTTTTGTAGTTTAGAAAAGTAAACATATTCTTACTGTAGAATCAAACTTTCCTTGGCATTTATCCAGGTAAGTTGGGAACATATGTCCACACAAACATTGGCATGCAAATATATGTAGCAGCTTTATTCATAAACTTGAAGTTTATGCCAAAACTCGGAATCAACCAAGATATTCATAAATAAGTGAATGATTTAACAAACTGTGGTACATCTATACAGTGGAATATTATTCTTTGAAAAGGTACAGTGAGCTATCAGGACATGGAAAAAAATAGGCAAGAGTTCCGAATGCTATTGCTAAATGAAAGAAACCAATCTGAAAATGTTATATACATGGTGATTACAACTATATGATATTCTGAAGAAGGAAAAACTGAAGAGACAATATGCTGATTGCCAAGGAATGGAAAGCAGGGCAATGAGGAGGGAGAAATAAGTGGAGCACAGAGGGTTTAAATAGAGCAGTGAAACTATTCTGTATGATACAATAATTGTATATACATGTTATACATTTGTTAGAAACCTGTAGAATATATAACACTAAGAGTGATCCCTAATGTAAACTATAGACTTTTGTTAATAACACTATGCTTTGAAGCTTAGAAGCCAGGCAGTAACTTCTCTAGCTATGAAAGTCCTTGATGGCTTCTTCCGTAGAAGCTGTTGTGTCCACATTGAAAATCTGTTGTATAATGTAGCTGCCTTCATTAATGATCTTAGTTAGATCTTCTAGATAGCTCACTGCAACTTCTACTTCACCACTTGCTGCTTCCTGTGTACTTTTATGTTATGAAGGTGGCTTCTTCCCGTAAATCTCATGAACCAAGTAGCTTCAAACTTTCTGCAGCTTCTTCACCTCTCTCAGCCTTCTTAGAATTGAAGTGAGTTAGGACCTTACTCTGGATTAGGATTTCGCTTAAAGGAATGTTGTGGCTGGTTTGATATTTCCAGATAACTTTCTCCTTCCCAGCAATTAGACTTTGTTGCTTTCTTATCATTTGTCTCTTCAGTCTCAATTTTCTTCAATAATTTTTCCTTCGCATTTACAATTTGACTGTTGGGAGCAAGCAGTCTAGCTCTTGGTCTATATTGACTGTTTACATGTCCTCCTCACTAAACTTAATCATTTCTATTTATAGCATTTGATTTACAGTGAGAGATGTGTGACACTTCCTTTCACTTGAACACTTAAGAGACCATTGTAGGGTAATTCACTGAAGTTGGGCCAGTTTCAGTGGCTTTACAGAGATTCTGTGATATAAGCTTTAAATGAGTAAATCCACCAAAATCTCTGTAGCTAATTCATTGTTACTTATTTTCTATAGTGTAGATTGCACAGTTGTGAGGCACTTAACAGATTTCCAGGTAAACATAAAGATAGTAGCAGATGGAGGCATGTCTTTTTGAAGAATTCATTCAGGATCATAGCACGCAAACTTATATCATAGTGATTATGGGGAAAGTTCCAAGAGAAATGCCCAAGCTCTTGCTTCAAGTTGGTGGTAGAAAAGAAAGAAGGAATTGTTATTTCCAAGAAATTACCTAACCCAAGGGAAAACATCAAGAAAGCTTATAATTCATCTGCGGAATTGAGAATTTGATTCAGTTTGGCTCTAAAAGAAATATCTCTTTTTAATCACATCTGATTATCACTGTAGATGGTATTTACCTTTTGTGTTGATAAGCAGCACTTTAGGTTTTACCTTTGTGTTTATGTCTTTGTTCTAACAAGTTCTAAGGAATGATTATCTTGAAGTCAACATAACTTTTATTTCAAATTGGATCATAAAATTGACCACTTTCACAAGAGGGAGAGGAAGCCAGCAGAAAAACATGAGTAGGTTCAGACTCTGACATTTTGTATATAGTTTCCATTTTAAAATACACTTAACCTTTAATATAATACACGGGAAGTCATACACTGAAGGCACGTTGTTACCTTTTCTTAATATATTCCAGCTTTCCACATTTTGCTACACATAAACTTATAAAAAAAGCTACTCTTAAAGAATCTGTTATTTTGCCAGCATTAATAAATTTGGGGAATAGGGACTTAGATTATTCTTTTCCAGTGGTAAACTCTATGACATACAATCTAGTTTTCAGTTAGTAATTTTTTTTTTGGTTTTCTCTTCTATATGTTCACAATGAAAACTTTAGTTTTTTTCAAATAATTTTGCTGTGCTATCCAAATACAGGTACTCAGTAAAGATTTGTTGAGCTCATATGTGCCAGGCACTGGAGATAAGAAGATACAGGTTTTGCCTTTTAAAAACTGGGAGGCATATAAAACATACAGTCCACTAAAAATAGATCGTAAGCTTTGTAAAAAAGAGGAATTCTTGTTTGTTTTGGTAACTGCTGTATTGCTAGTAAATTAACTATGTAGGAAAGTCTTCAAGCTTCACAGATGAGATGACATTTTATATATGAAGGAGTGTCAAGAAGAAAAGAAGACCAAATATATTATGAACTCATAAGGCCATGTTGTGAAAGAGCATGGAATTTTCAAGAAATGGTATAAAATTCTGTGTGGCAGTAGCATGGAATAACAGTAGGAGGAGATGAAGTTTCAGTGGATATTACGGTTGGATTGCAAAGGCCCTGATACACTTAAGGGGTTTAGGCATTGGGGAACCAGGAAAACCTAAGATTTTTGAAATGATGGTAACATTCAAATATATATGTATATGTGTATTATGTCACCATTATACTGGATTTTATGCAATCTTGTTTCTTTTAAAATATTTATACCTTCATTTATTCAAGAATCTCTAAGTGTTAAAAAGTACTTGAGAGATAAACTTGACTATTTATTTCTGAGGGTGTCAAAATTTGTCTTTAATTTTGCAAACTGGTTACTTTTCTTTTAAGAAATTGCCAAATACAACTAAATAGAAATGAAGACAATTTTTAATCTTTTAAGTTTTTATGTAATATAGTTAAGATTTGAATAAACACAAACTTATTTTTCTCAATAACTTGATTCTTCATGCTGATTCCAAATGCTATTTTCTATAAATATTTTTACTTAAAATTTTAAAATTTAGATACTGTTATCTTTAAATAAGAGATAATGATTTAATTAAGCATTCTTCTTCTGTCAAGAACAGATAGTAACCATGAGATTCAATCCTTTAGATTATGAATTACATACAATTCTCTAAAAAAGACCTGTGAGTAACTTTGAAACTTTATTAGGGAAAAGTATGAAAGTAGGAATTTGCTCTTGGAATTCAGCTTCATTAAGAAGAGTGGCTCAGAAAAATGCCCAAATATGGTACCCAAAATCTCTTGAAACTATTGATATGGGTTCTTTTCAGTGTTTCTGTTCAATGAACTTTTCAGTCTTTAGTTTTGAGAACATAGTGCCGATTAAAGTGTATGCTGTTTTTAATGCTGTACCATTGTAATTGCTAATAATGAAAAACAAATCATTTTCCTGCTTTACACCAAAAAATTTACATTTAAAATGTCATGTGTGTTCTCTGATTTCTTTTCTTACAGCTTGCCAGTATTTGCCGTGCTGAAATGTTTTAATTTAAGATTTCCTTCCTTTGTATCTTTTAGTTTTCTCTGTTGCTGCTTTTTCTATGACACAAGCCTTTCATTATAGTCACTCTTCTTTTTTCCTTCCCCACTTCTTTCTTTTCCTTTTTTAAAGCCATGAGAAGCCGATCCATTGGTGAATGTGCTCTGCCATCGGCCTATATACGCAGTGCTAAAAGTGCTCCTGTTCTGATCCATACTTCCAAACCCTTCTTGCCTGATATTGTTCTCACTCCCCTTTCTGATGAGCTGTCAGGTAGTGCCACCTCTGCTAATTTCTGCACCACCTTTTTCACTTTTTAATTCTTCTGCTTTCAAATTTTGCTTAATCAAATAAACTCTTCAAAGTTAATTTCTTTGGGGGAGGTGTGGGAAATTTGGAAAGTGGTTGAGAAATCAACATTTTGAGTTATTTGAACTCTAATGCTATCCTTGCAGTTCATTCTGGAAGTGCTAAGTTTAGTGCTGTGCCAATGACCAATATTTGGGGTTGTAAATGGCCGGGGTTTTTTTTCTGTTCATGTCTGATTTTTTTCCTTCTCAGGTGGTCAGGTGGAGTAGTAATGTGTATTTACAATTTCATCTATAATGTCATCATTTGACTGAATATATGGTAAATATTAAATAGTGCATTCTCCATCATCTATAGTAATGAAATTTAAGCTAGGGGAATCAAGTATGTAATCGAAAAGTTGCTTTGGAATAAATCTTTGTATTCGATTATAATAGTGTATAGAATTCTAATAACTAGTTTTTAAACCAAATAACAAAACCATTCTGTGAAGCCCCAATTTCTAAGGAGCCTCAGAACCTTTCCTCAGAAAGTGATCGACTTTCCACTTCTGCCTCAGGTCCTGTATCTACAGTACTGGGATGATCTCCTTTTTAATAAGGCATAATTAACATAATAAAATGCATAGTTCCTAGGTTCATTTCAATTAGATTTGAGAATTGTACATCCCTCATCATCTTTCACCCCAAACAAAAAATAGAATATTTCCATTACTGCCAAAATTCCCTAGTGACACTTTCAAGTCAGTCTCTCTCTCTCGCACGCGCACACGCACACATACACTGTCATTTCTACCACCTTAGCTTAGTTTTTTCTTAAAAAATTTTTTTTCTGTATGACTAGAATCATATAGTGCCTTGTCTTTTAGACAGAAGCAAGTTTGTTTTTAATAAACACTTGGTACTTGAACAATCCAAGGGTGAAGATTGCTGTCCTTCCACATTATCCAAAATCCCTGTATATATAACTTTACAATGAGCCCTCCACTTCTGTTATTTCACATGGGCAGATTTGATCAACCACACATAGTGTAGTCCTGTAGTACAAATTTATTTGTAAAAACCCACAAATAAGTGGACCCACACATCTTAAGGGCTTCCCTGGTGGCTTAGCGGTAAAGAATCCGCCTGCCAATGCAGGAGAGGCAGGTTCAATCTCTGGGTTGGGAAGATCCCCTGGAGAAGGAAATGGCAACCCACTCCAGTAATCTTGCCTGGGAAATCCCATGGACAGAGGAGCCTGACGGACTATATTCCATGGGGTCGCAAAAGAGTCGGATACAGCTTAGCAGCTGAGCAGCAGCACAGTTCAGAGCCCTGTTCAAGAGTCAGCTGTACTTATTATGCAAAACGTGCTGGCTTAAAGAAAGTTATTTGCGCCTTCTTGGGTGCTTTCCTATTGTTTTCTTAGGAGTGTTCCCTTCATATTGTGACCTTTGGTGAGGTTACTGATTTTTATTTTTTAACAACCTATCTTTGTACCCTTTTAGTTCCTAATGAACTGTAGGCTTATGCGAGAGAAGGTGCATTTTTATTAATAATGTTATTTCAGGTCCATGAAGGTCCCTTCCACCATCCCTAATCCTGGTAAGATTAGAGATTTTTCCCAAACCAAGAGGAGGTACATAAGGAAAAGCTGAAAAGGAAAGTGAAGTATGTTTTTCATAGTTTAATCTGTCCCACTGATATAAGTGGGCTTAGTTGAACTCATAATAAATATTTCCTGGGTGCATCATCTTAAGAACAAGAGTTGAAGTTTCTATAACTGCTTCACCAGTAAGACAGTGAAACTACCCATAGACAATCACTCTAGCTTTTGGTTAGAAGTATAATTTTCCAGAAAAATATTTACCTGATACTCTTGAATACTTACATGGCAAAAAGACAACTCCTTTTAGTTCTTTGATATTTGTTTGTTTAACATGCTATGATTTCTTTCTAAGAATGAACTGTCAGTTCTCAGTGTACCCTATTGTCATCTAGCCCTTTTTTCTCCTCTAGTATTCTGGGTTAGATGACTATTCAGTCTACATTGCTATAAATGTGATTCTATATGGTATAACTTTATATAGACAGACTAAACTAATTGAGTCACTAAATATCCTTGGAGAGTTTTTCTTAAGCGCCAGGAACTATTTCAACAGCATTGACACAGCCAGTGACATGAGTTCTTAACATCGAACTCATCTGACGTTGAACAAATGTTTCTTCCCAGACTTGTGTCTGTCTCTGGTTTTGATATAATATCCTGGGGGTTTCAGGAGATCTTACTTTATTTTTTTAAAGCTCTGCAGGTAGTGCTGGTGTCTGGGCAGGCACATTTTCCCTGTCGTGTCTCCTGTACCACCCGACTGTACTTTTACATATATGGTAGCCCAGTCTAGCAGTCTTTATTTTCCTAAAAAAAGAGAAATCAGAAATCTCAATAATTTTTCTTATGTAAATTAGCTTTCACTGCCAAAAATACTACTTTCATGATAGAAGGCACGTAAAAGAACAGCATGGTAGGCAATTGACTTTTGCAGCTGTTCTTGCTATTTTCTAGTCAAGTACTGTCTTGGTCTGAAATTGTTTACAGGCCCACTTTCTTCCCAGTTAGTTCTCAAAACTGCTAATTTGTTTGCCACATTTGATGCTGTTAAATTCTAGGCTGTCTAAGCCATGTTACATAGACTGCTAAGGTTATTAGCAGTACTTCATTATTTGAATTGAGGACTGCAGAGCAAAATGTTTTTGATCTTTCAACTTTTACTTTCTGAGTATCAGGAGAAAGAAGATGGTATGTCTCATGCCCCATCTTGTTCCTAAGATCTGCCTCATCAGGAGAAGAATTTCCTATCTAATCAAGTAGGCCCTTCTTTGCACAATCAAGGAATTTATTCCTTCTCACCAATATGTGATAGTAATTTTCTAACAATTTTTGTGCCTAGAACCAGCAGATTCTAATGTAATGCTAAGTGACACTAGAATTTTTTTCACTGAAATAATTTGTGTTAATTCTTTTAAAAATACATCTCAAGAAAAATTTGAAGCTAACTTAAACACAGTGTTATTTAATATGTTTGCAAACAAATACTAAATCTGTATAATTTTCTTATAAAAAATATATTGGTCATTTATCTATTTCCAGAATTTGAGTCAAGGAAATAATATTAAAAGGGTAAGAGTAGATGATAGTTCAGTATTTTAAATTTTAGTAGTCTCAAATTAATTATTTTGGCTTGGCTAGTTGCTTTTCAGTCTTTTCATACGATTTTAATGATGTGGATACTGCTTTGAATTACCTACAAAATGAACATCTACTCTTAAAAAGATGTTGAGTTTTTGCTAGCCTCTACTAATAATAAGGTACATTTTCACTATAGCCCAAATAGGGGAAAAAAAAATTTTTTAATTATATGAAGAACATTGTCTTTTCCTTCAGTAATTCCAAAAAAGCCTTGAGCCTCTAAATAACATCAGTTTCTAGGTATATTAATATAAATGATTTTATGAATTCAAGAGCTGTAAAAATATTGCCACTCATAGCTACTGTTTGTGATTAACTAGGAATAGAATTTAGCTTTGGTAAAAGGGATTTGGGTACTTTTTTCTGTACCTCATTTTAGAAATTATTAAAATTTTCCAGTAGTATCTTAGTATTATAAATTGTTTTTCCCCTTGAGAAACTACCTTGATATTTTACTAGTTAGCAGCTTCTAGTTTTTAATATAAAAGATGCTTCCCTTCTACCAGTATTTATTGAGCCCCTACTGTGTGACAAGAGCTATTTCAGACAGTGGGGATGTGGTCATGTTAATATAAAAAAAGAAAATCCTGAAAAATGGTACATTTCAGTGAAAAGAGGTGTTTTGTTTTTTTTTTTTTTTACATGTTACAAGCTAATATTGCACTTTCATTTACAGCTTATCTTTTCAAAATATCAAAGAAAACTTCTTTTTGAAACACAACATTCAGAAAAAAACTATGATTTAATCCAGAGATGATCTCCAACGCTTTAATGGTAAAACATCATTAAGTAAATCCAGAGATGAAACTTGACATATCAAATACTTTATAGGCTCTATAGGAAGCATTTTTTCAATGTTCACTTATTTTTTTAAGTTCATTAAAAAATTTTTTTCCTGTTCAGTCATTGGTTAGTGATTCTTTACATTGAATTAATTTAATTAGACACTTGTTCAAGGTAAAATGTAAGCAGAGTAATTAAATAGTTTTAAAGGCCGTGTCTGTTTTAACCTGTTATTACCATTATTTTCAGCAGTCCAATACAAAGTTTATCCGTTGTGTTTTTCTATATAGTTTACTAATATTTGTAGTTGACCTAAGTTTTGATTCCTAAGATTCTTAGCTTTATAAACATAAATTACTATGCTGATTTATAATATTACTAGTAATTTTTAATTATTTCATGAATACATATTATTCAGGAGGTAAGAACCTGGACTAATTTTTGCCTTCCTTCAAATCCCAGCTCTCCACCTTCTAGCTGTGTATCCTTAGGCAAGTCTTAGAGTTTCTTCATGTGTAAAATGGGGATAATACACCTAATTCATGAGGCTATTGTGAAGATTAAATGAGTTAATATACGTAAGATGCTTAGAACAGTGCATGTAGGAAGGACTATACAGTTGGTCCTTCATATCCAAGGTTGGTTGAATACAAGTAAACCTGTTGGTTTGGAGAGCCAGCTGTATTTATTGTACTTGGCCATTTTATATAAGAAACTTGAGTGTCTGTGGATTTTAGTTTCCACGGGGGCTCCTGGACACCAGTCCCCAATGAATACAGGACAGCTGTGTATGATTGAGCTGTCATTTAGACATTATCTTCAGTAAGGTTCAGGTTTATTTCTTTAAACTTTAAGCCTTGTTAGAGTCAGTTTTGCCTAATTTCAAGTGCTGATTTTGATTTCCTTTCGGCAGTTACTTTCTTCTTTGATTTTATGCGATTAGTATTAGTGTTATATGCCTGGGTAAGAACTATTTTAAAACTTAAAACTTTCAGAAAGCTTTTTTGTTGAAACTTAGATTTACTAACAGTACATTATTGTTATAAAAATATTTTCAGTTTCTTCAAAGCCCTTGCCCTCTTAGACATGAACATTTTTTATATATTAATATGTACTATCAAAAGTTTAGGGAAAAACAAGCTGAAATAATGGCTAAATTTCCTAACATGCAACATGAAGACTGGATTTGGGAGGAAATGCCTAAAAACAGAACTTCACAGTAATCTTTATTGGTTTCTTTAGAATGGAAAAAGTATGAGATTATCAATAAAGGAAACTAAACATTAACACTAATATTCAACTTTTTCCCTGAAGTTCATATATTTTCTAGTCTCATGGCATTAGATTTTAATAAGGTTTTAATATCTTGATGTTAAATTTGCAGCTAAAAAAATTCCAACTATAACATTCTTAATAATTTTTATAGAAAAGTTATATAATCTATATTCTTTGCTGAGTCCTTTTAGAATATTTTGTGGGAAGAAACTGGAGTGCATGGTGAATATAATCTCTTGGCAGAGGTTCTTCTGACCTGTTATGGGAGACAAACCAAAACTACTTCACATTTGTCAAGATGCACAAATATGCATTACTGATCTGCTACAGTATTACAATATATGCATAAAGTTTCTGCGGAAATGCTTTGTTTTTCATTTAGAATTTGTAAGAAAAGTGAAGAAGAAAGCTAACATTTTTTAAAAGTATTCTCAACTTAACGATAAAGAGTTGTTTCAACTTTAGGAGATAGTTTATATTTGACATGTATTGGGAGTCTCAGTGTATATCTTCAGGAATACAGTGCAATTTTAGTATATCACAAACTGCTCTTGATTTGAATTTAGTATAAGGTGGCTCCTTTTGGATCTCATACAAAGAAAGTGATATCAGTGAAATAGCAGAGGTACCAGCCTCTCTTCATCCCTCACATAGATCCTGAGAATATTTTGAATTACTGTCCCCATTTTATAAATGAGAAAACTTACTTCTCAGAGTCTGGAGTAAGAAAACCTAAGTTTTAGATCTTGAACCACCTCAATAAATATATCTCTGATCTTGGACAAGTAACTGTTTTCTCTGGATCTAAATCTTTTCGTTTTCATCAGTTATAGTTCTGTTACTTTTAATCTATGCATTACAAGCCTAATGAGTACCAATATCAGACTTTTTGACTCTTTGTCCCTTTTTCATGGTATTTTTCTTACTGTGTCTTAGTAAAATGCCAAGATGTTTTTGTAAACATGACGTTTTATCAGTAGTAAACGTTTTAATTTGTATATATCTCTGCAATTAAATAGTATTTCATATTGTGATTTTCAATTTTATACATATTTTTGAAAATTTATCACATAATTAGCACTTCAGGCACTAAAAACAATACAATGACATGGAACACTAAGCCTGCTTCTCAGACTTGAGAAGTGGTTTCCTCTCTTTAGGACTCAGTTTGTTCAGTCAAAATATCCATTTTGACTCTCAAATCTGTAATTTTAAAAAGAAATATAAGAAGCTGTAGGTGCAGTTTTTAGGGTTCAGTGGTTACCTAATGGAGCGGGCCAGTGTTTGGCATTGCTTCCTAGTAGATTAATGCTGTTGTGTCAGAAATGAAAAAGTATAATTTTTTTAGCAGTGTATTGATTTTATTTGATAGGGTAAATAGATTTTAATAGTGTAATAAAGTAAAATACCTCAGTAGAACAGATAACTAGTTTCCTGACAAAGAGAACTTTAGGAAGAGGATGGAGATTTCCAAGTGTAATAAGTGGTCAAATAAACAGAATTTGAAGAAAAGGTGATGTTTCTTGCCTGGTAGGGAAGGAAACAGGAATTTATGAGACCCTGTGAGTTTCTGTAGTGGGATACTAAGATGAGCTTTTTTGTGTTAAGATCTACTTTTTTCTGCCTGAAACTTTATTAGGAAAAATTGAATAACAAGTTTGAATTGCTTAAATTATTGGCACAGCTCTATCTTTAACTGCACTTCCAAATGTTTCATCACCTCACTATTTGTTCTATGCATGTTAACATTTTAAAATGTATTCTGGTAGTTTTCTAATTCATTTATACTACATGCTCTATTGGCTTGTGCCCATCATTATTTACAAACAAATGTGTAGATTTTCTTTCATTGAGCTTATAAAAAAACTCAAATTTTTTTATTTTTAAGCATATGCTTAGAAAATGGTTGAAATTAATACTTTTTTTGTATTTGTATAGTTTCTACTCTATAATTTTTCTTTCTTTCTTTCTCTTTTTTTGTAACAGATATTGATGATGCTCAAATACTTCCTCGTCCAACTAGAGTCAGACATTTTTCGCAAAGTGAAGACACTGGAAATGAAGTTTTTGGTGCTTTGAGTGAGGAGCAGCCATTGCCTCGAAGTAGCAGCACTTCTGACATCTTGGAACCATTCACTGTTGAACGAGCCAAAGGTGCAGTTCCTGTCATTGACAGTTCATCCCGTCATGCACCAAGCTTGCAGAGTTCCACAGAGGCTTCTTCAATAACTAGATCCACTGAGAGCCACATCACTGATACTCATAGTAGAGAGTCTTCTCTGGAAGTTGGTGATAGCATATATGACCATCTCTGTCACTTAATAGATCCAGTAGAACTTGCAGATTCAGCTTTTGAACAAATCCAGTACATTGACCTTGAAGGAGATGATGATCTTCTTTCCTCCCTGAAAGAATATTTTAAGGAAACCCAAGAAAGTCACAGTAAAAACGAGTTAGATAAAGATGCAGCTTCGCAGGAAGTGATCTCTGTTGCAGTAAATAAGGATGAAAGATCATCCTCAGATAAATTAGAGTACATAGACCAGGAAAATAAATCAGAAAATACCACCTCTTTTGTTGGAACTCCTGAAAATATACAATTTCAAAAAGAACCAAACTCTACTGTCTTCACAAATATTAGTGCACCCAACCAGTTAGACAGCTTTACGAAAACAAAAACTTCTGAAAAATGTAAACAACTAAACAATGATAAACAGTCATCGGAACCTAGTTCAGGTAGCCCTTGTGATAAAGAAAAGAGAAAACATCTGTATAGACAAACAGCCACAGAATTAGATGCCTGTATAGATACCACACTAGCTGAAAAGGTGAAGGGTGTGCAAATTAATGAAAAAATCACTGTCCCACATGTTTTGCATGCCAAGAAAACTACACTAAAAGCACCTGTTAACCGTAGAATGCCTCATGTTACAAGCACTAGCAAGCTTTCTCCAACTAAAAGGAGCTTGTCTGAAACAGTAACTCACAGAGCCAAAATCATGAAAATTGCTACTAAAAAGCGAAATAGTGTTCATGTTACTTTTAGACCTTCTACTGAGTCAGTTCAGTTTTATAATCCTCTGGAAAACAAAGAGGCTCCATGGAAGATGAGACTGCGGAAGCTCAGTGGCTTTAGTGGTAGTAATAGCAACATCAGCAACCCCCACACCAGCTCCAACAGTGCTGCAGAGCTAGTAAAACCTGGTGTGTACAGGCCTCTAGATACAATTAGTGCAGCATCAGCAAGCAGTGAAACAATTAAGGAAACGACAGAGATTCCCACCGCCATATTACAGAAAGAAGGAATTGCAACTAATCAGTTAGGTAGTCGTAGTACTATTAAGTCATCAAGTCACGAGGCAGGACTACCGCAGGGCTCCCTGGGTGGCGTTTATAAAACTGTTGTCCATGCTCTTTCGAAGCCGAAGGCAAATGTTTCCCCACAGAGGCAGAACAGAATGCCACCAGAGGCTCCACTGAGGGATCTGTACAGTCATGTAATGGGCTATTTTGGAAGGAAAGCTGCAGGTGAGCACTAACTGTGCAGAGCGCAAAAGGAGAAGACAGCACCAGTTTGGCTTAATGCAACTGAAGCAAGCTATAAGCAATCAAAAAGCTTTGGGATGGTCACTGCTTTCTCTCTGTTTGGTTATGCATGCGCCTTTCCCCAGCTGTATTTTTCCCAGCATAAAATGTTTATTTAAATTACTAATTTCCCTTATAAAGCATTTAGTTAAACCTCTTTGCTGCTGAACAGATAGAGAAGAGGGGATACAGGAAAATTTAATGACCTTCCAAAGACTATCTAAATCAAATGTTTTTAGTGTTTACTACATGAACTTGAAATTAAGTTTGCTGAGGAGTTGGAATACTTTCTCCCTTGCCCCCCCAATAGTTTACATTTAAAAGGATCCCAGCTCTTAATAATTGGTTTCATTTATTTTTACTGCTGATTTATTTAGTTTTATTTTTTCTTGTAGAAAATTATTTTGACATTATTTAACATAATGGAAATCAGGGTCCTACAATGAACACCAACATTTTTAGTTAATTGTTATTGAAGAGGAAATTATGTCTTAAACCTCAAGGTGTGCTTACTTTCATGTACTCCATTTCCAAATAAGCTGTAGGCTTTTTAGTTTTGCATTCATTTGTATAGAATGCAAGTCATATCCTTAAAACACTTATCATTTTTTCTGAGATTTTAGATGTACATAAAGGTTTCATGATAGCCAATCATGATTTAGATATGGAACCTCTATGGACAGATTACAGAAAGCAAGATTATGTTAACTGTTTTCTCTTATCTTGATTCAAATTTAAAATAACTGTACAGTTATAGAAAATTAACTTTCAGCAGTAAGGTAGGTTTTGATTTCGTTTGTTTAACATGGTTTTGTTAGCATGATTAACAGAACGCTGCATCTTGCACTGAGCCATTAATGCCACTTGAGGGCAGTATTTGACAGCTTAGCAAAGCCTGGCCAAGTAGTATAAAGATAATGGTATTTCACAGTGAGTTCCTGACCAGTATATTTTCTTAACCTGAAATGCTTAGAAGTTCATTAGGAATATTAACAGTGTTGATTTCCTTTGGTTGTGGAGAAATCTCCTTTTCAATAGCATAATAGTGAAATAAGTAAATATCTTACTTTCTGTCAGTTTCCCGAGTTTTTAAACGTCTGTGTTAATGTAAATCATAGTATAGTCTTAAAAAATTCATAATAACTATTTTTTTTAAAAGAACCTTTGTGAAAATCTTTTTTCTTCAAACAATAAAATTAGATTTTGTAGTGAACAGAAACAATATTATGTCAAGATCATAGAATTTTAACTTATTAATAACTTAAAATTCAGGGGATATATTCCTTGTAAATATTCTTCGGGGAAGATGGATTTCTAAATTATTAAAGCTCCAAGTAGAAGCATAGAGACAGGAAGAAAGAAAAATATACCAGTTTCTTTATAGACAATATTAACCTAACTCCCAACTAGTGCTTATCTATAAGCTTTCTTGCTGTTTAAGGTTGTACTGAAGATTGACTAACATCTGCTTAGTTAAATAAAGTAAATATCAATTTACTAATTCTTAAAATTAAATCTAAAAGGAGAAAAATTACTCTTAGATGCATGTCTGGCAAATAATTGATATGGCATAGGTAATTTGTTGTGGCTGTTGTTGTTTGTTTTAAATTTAGGAAATGTAGTTAAGTCTTTACTCACTATATATAGTTGTTTATTTGCTTTTAGTCAATAAAGAGGACATGAGCACAAAACTGCCTCCTCTTAATAGTGATATTGGCAGCAGCAATGCTAATGTTCCTGATCTGATGGATGAGTTTATAGCAGAACGACTTCGAAGTGGTAATGCCTCAGTAAGTGTTATTTTATTTATTTGTTTCTAGAGAGGAGGGTAGAAATACTAAAAGATACATACCTTTTACATATATACGTGTGCGATACATATGTGAATAATTTTATTCCAATCAGCCTTCACCCCAAATTTAGGCCTTTTTTTTTTAATTAAGATTTTTAAATTATATTTTTATAATATTCTTTATCCAAAGACATAAAACAAGCAGGCTTTTAGTTTTGACCAGAGCGAAAGACTGGTGTACCTGTTTGCTAGCTCTTTGTTTTTCATCTTTGCTCTTAGGGTGCTCTATGCCTGCTGCCAGCCCTCAGTAGGAAAGGTAACAGTAGAGGTCTTCTGGCCCAGTTCCCCCAATTTTAAATATAAATATATGTGAAATTATATAGATAAACATATGTGGAGTTGCTTTTTCACTTGGATTTCCGCTGCCTTCAAAGTCTGCAGCTCCATTTCATTTTCCTTTCTTCTTAAATTTGTCCTTATTTTGGCTGCACTGCACAGTTTGCAGGATCTTAGTTCGTCAACCAGGGATGGAATCTGGGCCCCCTGGAGTGGCAACCTGAAGTCCTAACCACTGGACCACCAGGGAATTTCCTCTTCCATTGGCCTCTGTTTTTCCGTTCGAATTTCTTAACTTAATATTCACTCCATGGATCCTTTTAGGTCTTCAGAGTCTCAGGCCCAGCACTGTTTATGATATTTGACTCTTTGATTTAGGCAGACCAACAGTGCTTCAGGCTCTGGCTCCATACAGTTAACGTAGACTCTTCAGTTAGTGTCCCCCTGCCCACCCCCACCCCCCGCCACTTCATGCCCTAAATTTCAGTATTTATTGTGATGATTATCTTGGAAATTAAAGATTTCAGATGCTTAGTGAGAATTAAAAACAATTTTTTTTAATGGTAAAATTTTTCTTTTAGACTATGACACGAAGAGGAAGTAGTCCAGGTAGCCTCGAAATTCCCAAAGACCTCCCTGATATTCTAAATAAGCAAAACCAAATGCGTCCTATTGATGACCCAGGTGTACCCTCAGAATGGACTTCTCCTGCCAGTGCAGGGAGCAGTGATCTTATCAGCTCAGATAGTCATTCGGATTCTTTCAGCGCTTTCCAGTATGATGGCCGAAAATTTGACAGCAAGTATCTTTTTACTGCTTGAGCAATATGGTTTTTTGTTAACTTGTTTTCTGTTCGAGACTGACTTAAGGATTATATAACCATCACCTTCCTCCCTAATGTTGCTTCCTATATATGTATTTTGATTTCATTTTCAGTGAAACTGTAAGGATTTTTGGGGGAGTCACTTCAAGTTGAGACTACTTTGTTTTGCCAACTAAAGGCATTAAAAAAAAAAAACTTTTATTTCATAAAACAAATGGTATCTTAAGACCAGAAACATAGAAGAGGGAAAAATTAGGATGGAGTTGGTATTAGAATAAGGGACAGTCATGCTTAGGAGAGGGACTATTTCGTGCAGTCATTTTGGGGGAGCACTGTCTAGTCATGGGGGCTTCCCTGGTGTCTCAGACAGGACAAAAATCCTTCTGCAATGCAGGAGACCTGGGTTCGATCCCTGGGTCGAGAAGATCTGGAGAAAAGAATGGCCACCCACTCTAGTATTTTTGCCTGGAGAATCCCCTGGACAGAAGAGCCAGGTGGGCTCTAGTCCCTGGGGTCGCCAAAAGTCAGACACAACTGAGTGACTAACACTTAGCATCTAGTTACGGGCAAGGCTTCAGTATGTTCAGTACAGTCACATTCAATGTTACATTACCCACAACCTTACTTGAATAATCATTTCATGTTAAAGTGACATCAGTGATGTTACTTGGTGCTATATTACTACCACATAGCTTTTCTGCTACAATCTGTATTATACTTGGTAGTCAGTGAAGGATACCAACATTTAAAAGGAGAGTCAAAATCTTGGGAACTGAGTTTATGAAGAGCTGGGAGATTCATTGGAGAATTATATTTCTTGCCCTCGTGGATTATATACTACTATAATCTTGGAGTGGAAGTGAGTTTTAAGAGAAAAATTACTTTTACCACATATGTGCCATTTTTATGATACATATCTCTGTTCTGGAGATTCTAAAACTTGAAAAGCAGTTAACCAAATTTCCATCTACCAGAAAACATGGATAAGAATAGTGATGATTGTGTTTCTGCCTTTTTATCATTATTTTTGTTAATAATCGGCTCTGAAGATCTTTAAAAATTTGTTTCTAATTATAAACTTCAAAGTGTTAATATTGTTTACACTTGCCTGAATGGTATGTAAATATGAAGTAGATTTAGGGGGGATGTTCATATTTAATTATTTTGATAAAGTAGCTCATCTCTTTTGTAAATATTTTTGTTTTGTAATCAGAACATCTGTTCACTAGCATGTCTTCTTCCTGTAGATTTTGGTTTTGGAGCTGATACTGGGAATGCATCCTCTGCTGACATGGATTCAGGTTCTGGCCATTATCAGAGTGCTGAAGAGCAAGAGGTGGCTAGTCTAACCACACTACACATTGACTCAGAAACAAGCAGTCTTAATCAACAAGCTTTCTGTACTGAAGTTGCAACGGTTACTGGTAAAGTTACTCAAGGGAATGTATTCCTTAAATGCATTTTTTAAGCCACCAAAGAACTTTTGCAGGCTTTTATTTGATAGATTTTATTTATTACTTACTACTATTTAAGTGTTATTTTTTTCCCACTCATCTTTATGTAACAATGGAGAGAGAAGAAAAAACATTATTATAAGAGTCCCTTGACCTGGAGTCCACATGGATAAGCTTTGGGGATTTCTAGGAACTCCTAATATCATATGCAAAATTTTATAGATGTTTACACCAGAGCATTTCCTGCAGCAATTTTGAAATAAATAACCGAAAAATGTTAAGGGGCACTGCACTTTATCTTTTTCATTGATTTTCAGAATTTGCCTAGATTTTTGTAGATTTCTTTGGTAAAATATTATTGAAAAGATAAACCACACTGCCAAAAAGAAACTGTTTGTATTAGTACTCTGTATTTATACAGTCAATTATGAATTTCAGCAACTTTTTATTTGTGGTTAAACCTGACAATCATATGACACATGGGGTCCAAGAAATTGAGTCATGAAAGGTGTCACTTTATTCCAAGAGCAGTACAGTGACCAGAGGAAGCCTGAGCAGTCTGTGACCCATATTCAGGAGTTCCACTGTCTTATCCAAATTCACTCTGGTTCCCATTGTAGTTTGATGCCTTTTTGATGGATGATAGGTGAAATATTTGCCCATTGCAGAATGAGGGCTGAGTGGAAGACAGGAGCCAGTTAGGTTGGCTCCACAGTTTGATTGTTGGAGAATTTAAGTTACTACTGAAAGAGAAATACTAGAAAAAGTTCTTACTTTTCAATAATACCTTTTACTTTAGTTGCCCTGAAACATAAATTTAGATGAGAAGATACTCAACATTACTAGTAATCAGGGAATATAAATAAAATCCATGAGATACTGCTATACATATAATAAATCAGCTCGTTAAAAAAAAAAAAAAAAAACCAACAGTACCAGTGTTGAAAAGAGTGTGAGGCAACTGCAAATACATTACTAATTGCAGCACAAAGTGATATGGCCACTGCAAAAGCATTGTAGTATCTTTTCAAATTAAACAATACGTTAACTATATGACCATCCCTAGGTATTCATTTCAGTTGTTTATATGTGAACATTCATAACAGCATTATTCATAGTAGCTAAATTGAAAATAGTCCAGATATCCATTAACCAGTGAATAAATTATCAAATTGTAACGTATTCATTCATTCAGTATTCATTGAAATTGTACTCAGCAATTTAAAAAAAATTAAATGCTTATATTTGCAAAACCATAGCTGGCTCTCAAAAATATGTTTTTAAATGAAAAATGTTGAAGCTAGCAGTGGTAGTGGCATATAGCAATAAGGAAGTTTCTCTTCTCCTGAATCACGTCAAGCCTGAAGTAAATGAAATAAAGTAGTGGTGGGTACCAGAGTTTCTATAGCTGGACCAGGAATGGCAGTGGACATTCTTGCTTTCACTGACGGTCCCTGTTAACTGCTAAGTCCAGTTCTCATTCCACACTAGTCCCAAGGTAGACATGGAATGAGACTGCTAGATATGAATCTTGTACAGTACCATGATTTTATTGAATTCTTCACCCAATTTATAATCTATTTTATCTTTTGATATTTTCAGTTTGTGTTTTATTGGGCTTTTAAGCATTACATCTTAGGTTGAGGGTATTAAATATACTCTTTATGGTAATTTTATGAAATTATATTTACAGGTTCAGAAAGTGCCTCTCCAGTCCATTCAGCTCTGGGATCCAGGTCACAGACACCTTCTCCTTCCACACTGAATATAGATCACATGGAACAGAAGGATCTACAGCTCGATGAGAAGCTCCACCACTCTGTTCTTCAGACACCAGATGACCTAGGCAATATTTAAAAATTAGATCTTTGCCATTTTTTCTTTTGGGAGCATTAGTGTCAGGAGATCTTGAATAATGCATCTTAAATTTGATTATGTATTTTATATATGTTATATAAGTAGTATTATAAGTCTTTTGAACTGTTCTGTCTTTGGGAAATTTATTGCTGTAACATTTTTTCCCTGCCCTTAAAGATATTTACATGCTAATTTTTGTTATTTGATATTTTATTATAAAGTACAGTCCAAATGAAGTATTTTTATGCTTAAGCAAATGTTTAAAAGTGACTGGGAAGCCTTAGAAACTGGAAGTTAATAAAAAGTTATTTTTGCTGTGCCCTACATGATGTAACAAGCATCAGGATAAAAAAATCATTTTGGAAATATGCTAAAAAAATTTTCCAAGGACACAGTTAATAAAATATTTATAATGAATAATATACTATATTATTAATTGGTGATGCAGCAAATTTACTGTTTGGCCAAAGGAAGAAATTTAAAACCACATGACTTCCTCTCCCCAGTCCCCCGCTCCCTGCTTCCTCCTCTCCCCATCCTCACCTCCCTGCTTCCTCCTCTCCCCATCCCCTCCTCCCTGCGTCCTCCTCTCCCCATCCTCACCTCCCTGCTTCCTCCTCTCCCCATCCCCTCCTCCCTGCGTCCTCCTCTCCCCATCCTCACCTCCCTGCTTCCTCCTCTCCCCATCCCCACCTCCCTGCTTCCTCCTCTCCCCATGCCCTCCTGCCTGCTTCTTCCTCTCCCCATCCTCTCCTCCCTGCTTCCTCCTCTCCCCATCCCCTCCTCCCTGCTTCCTCCTCTCCCCATCCCCTCCTCCCTTCGTCCTCCTCTCCCCATCCTCACCTCCCTGATTCCTCCTCTCCCCATGCCCTCCTCCCTTCATCCTCCTCTCCCCATCCTCACCTCCCTGCTTCCTCCTCTCCCCATCCCCTCCTCCCTGCGTCCTCCTCTCCCCATCCTCACCTCCCTGCTTCCTCCTCTCCCCATCCCCACCTCCCTGCTTCCTCCTCTCCCCATGCCCTCCTCCCTGCTTCTTCCTCTCCCCATGCCCTCCTCCCTGCTTCTTCCTCTCCCCATGCCCTCCTCCCTGCTTCCTCCTCTCCCCATCCTCACCTCCCTGATTCCTCCTCTCCCCATGCCCTCCTCCCTTCGTCCTCCTCTCCCCATCCTCACCTCCCTGCTTCCTCCTCTCCCCATCCCCTCCTCCCTTCGTCCTCCTCTCCCCATCCTCACCTCCCTGCTTCCTCCTCTCCCCATCCCCACCTCCCTGCTTCCTCCTCTCCCCATGCCCTCCTCCCTGCTTCCTCCTCTCCCCATCCCCTCCTCCCTGCGTCCTCCTCTCCCCATCCTCACCTCCCTGCTTCTTCCTCTCCCCATCCCCACCTCCCTGCTTCCTCCTCTCCCCATGCCCTCCTCCCTGCTTCTTCCTCTCCCCATCCCCTCCTCCCTGCTTCCTCCTCTCCCCATCCCCTCCTCCCTGCTTCCTCCTCTCCCCATCCCCTCCTCCCTGCTTCCTCCTCTCCCCATCCCCTCCTCCCTTGTCCTCCTCTCCCCATCCTCACCTCCCTGCTTCCTCCTCTCCCCATGCCCTCCTCCCTGCTTCCTCCTCTCCCCATCCCCTCCTCCCTGCTTCCTCCTCTCCCCATCCCCTCCTCCCTGCTTCCTCCTCTCCCCATCCCCTCCTCCCTGCTTCCTCCTCTTCCCATCTCCACCTCCCTGCTTCCTCCTTTCCCTACTCCCCCACCCCCCTGCCTTTTTTAAGGTACTCATACTCTTAATTCCCAATTACCTTGTAATTACATAGCCCTCATTTTCTGGTTTGTATCAACAGATTATTTCTGACCTTTTCTTTCCTCCTCTTGGCCTGCAGTTTTTTGGCTTCTTGGTTTTTATTTTCAATTTTTCCTACAAACTGATAGAAAAGTTGCAAGAGTAATAAAATGAATGCCCATAAATCTTTCAGATAAATTCACCAGTTGTTAATATTTTACCACTGTATCTTTTTCTGTACACACACATATACACACACACACTCCCCACCGTAACACACCCACCCACCCACCACCACCACCGTACCTGCCCTTCTTTTCTGAGCCATGTAAGAGCAAGTATTAGACTCTTTACATCTAAACACTTCAGCAACTATGTCCTAAGAATAAGTATACACACTTCCTGAAAAATCATAATATAAGGGCCACATTCAGGATATTTAACATTGATGTATTACTGCAATTTTAGTCTATAGTCAGTTATCCTCAGTTGTTCCAATTATATCCTTCATAGCTACAAATCTATTGATTTACCACTATATTATGAAGGTTCTGTAGAACAGAGAAGATGTTAACAGTGATGATTAACTCTAGTGTTTTTTAAAAATTTCATTTTAGTGAATTTACACTAGAAGCCTGTTTTTATTATTATGGAAGATTGTTTAGTAACTTTTTAATAATCAGTTACTGCACACTACATGCAAAGAAGAAAAAGGTAAACATTAAGCATAAAGGATATATGTCTACTACATATGACTTTGTAAATTATCAGTACATTGAGATATCATCAAGCAGGAAAAACCTTTCCAATGGTTTTACATTTTCCATTATATACGTTGCATAGGATAATGACTTCTTTTAAGCTGGAGGAGATCTATAATGGTACCTACCTACACCATCTATTTTTATAGATGAGCTGTAGTTTTAGAGAGATTATTGAATAACTTATACAGTGTCACATAATTAGTGACAGAAATGAGACTAGGACCCTAGGTTACCTGTAGGTCTTATATATAATCATGCCAATATTAATAAACAAAAGAAATTTATGGAAATTTTAGATTATGGTTTTTTTTTTCATGCCATTGTGATAATCCCTTTTGATGCTAGACCTGACTTAATTGTGAAATACAGAAATATTATTATTCAAAAGTTTTAATTACAAAGAAACAAGCTTAAGGAAGACTTGTTTCCTACAGGATTTGCCTTCATCCTGAGATTTTGTGTTAAATTTGATGAGGTGACTTGAAATAGCTATTGGATGAAAGAGAGAGTACATACTTATAAATAAGATCCTTATTTCAAAACATAAATTTCTCCATCTTGTATCTGTGTCATTTTCTCCTTAGATAAATCTAGATAGAAGCACTATTGAAGAAGTAATTATTGTCATAATAAGTGAAACTCACTCAGTCGTGTCCAGCTCTTTGCGATTCCATGGACTATACAGTCCATGGAGTTCTCCAGGCTAGAATACTGGAGTGGGTATCCTTTCCCTTCTCCAGGGGATCTTGCCAACCCAGGGATCAAACCCAGGTCTCCCACATTGCAGGGGGGACTCTTTACCAGCTGAGCCACAAGAGAAGCCCAAGAATACTGGTGTGGGTAGCCTATCCCTTCTCCAGGAAATCTTCCCAACCCAGGAATCGAACTGGGGTCTCCTGCATTGCAGCTGGATTCTTTACCAACTGAGCTATGAGGGAAGCCCATATTGTCATAATAAGGAATTACAAACTAGTGAGGTTTTGACCTTAGCAGGAAAAAATAACACTTAGACATATTGACATTTCTCCTACTCACTTTTGTAGATATTTAAGATTATTAATTTGACTCCTATGTATTTTTTTGATCAATTCTCTGGAAAAATTACTGATACTTGTGTATTATTTTTTTCTTTAGAAATCAGTGAATTTCCATCTGAATGCTGTAGTGTGATGGCAGGGGGCACTCTTACAGGATGGCATGCTGATGTTGCTACTGTAATGTGGCGAAGGATGCTGGGTATTTTGGGAGATGTCAACGCTATTATGGATCCTGAAATACATGCTCAAGTTTTTGATTACCTCTGTGAACTTTGGCAGAATCTAGCTAAGGTAAAAAATAAGCAAAAGCTAAAAAGGGAGAAGGAAAGAAATATAAGGTATTAAGAAGTATAGAAAAAGCCTAAAATAATATTCCCTCCCCAGTCCCCTACTACAGACTGATGCCTTAACCATGATTGAATATATAGTTGGTGGTAGGAACTAGATCTCAGGTTTAAGGTAAGGTAAACCAGAAAAGAGAACACTTTTCATATCATAGATTTGTTGCATTTTATTTGAAAATTACAGATTAGAGATAATCTTGGCATTTCAACTGATAACCTGACCTCCCCTTCTCCACCGGTTTTAATTCCTCCACTGAGAATTCTTACACCTTGGCTTTTTAAGGTAAGTTTAATATATAAAATATTAACTTAAAAATTGCATTTAGTAAATAAGTATGTAGTCTCAAACATTTGAGAAAGAAAAGACTGTGTGTGGTCTTCTAGAGCACTTAATTTTGTTTTGTGTTTTGCATTTTAATTTGTTTCATTGAAGTATAGTTGATTTACAATGTTGTGTTAATTTCTGCTGTATAGGAAAGTGATTCAGTTATGTGTGTGACACATTCTTTTTCATGTAGTTTTCCATTACAGTTTATCATAGGATATTGAATATAGTTCCCTATAAAGCACTTAGTTTTTAACTAGCCATTAGGGGTTATATAGAGAGGAGTGGGCCTAGCAAAATTATTATTTAGGATGCATCAATTTTATTACTGAAATAAAAATGAATATAGAAAATTATGTTACTATATTTAAATGAAATGTAAACCTCAATTTTCTGTTACAGAGTGTACTGTGTACTTTTAAGGTACTGATCCTTTTAGGTATTATTTGATATGTTTGGTGCATTTCCCTAAGTGAAACAGTGTGTAGTTATTCACGCCTATATTGTATAATTTTAGTAATAAAGATAATTCTAGTAATTCTGATATTTGTTTCAATGAAGAAAATGGGCCAATATAGGAATAAATAAAAACGAATATATTGCTTGTTGTATTCAGTTGCTTCAGTTACTTAACAAATAGTATTTGGTTTTGAGTATTGAAAACAACATCTTTTAATTGTAGGCAACCATGTTAACTGATAAATATAAACAAGGTAAATTACATGCCTATAAACTTATTTGTAATACAATGAAAAGAAGACAAGATGTTTCTCCAAATAGAGATTTTCTAACACATTTCTACAACATAATGCATTGTGGATTGCTTCACATTGATCAGGTAAATATATGTACTTTCTAAGAAATTACTTTATGACTTTATCTTTGATTCTTGAATGTATTTACTCTTGACTTTCACGGTGTAGAATTAAAAAGCATTCCTTTATATGAGTAATTTATTTACAGATTTCTCCTATTTATAACATCATTTATCCTGAAAAATGGTTTCAAAACAAGCTATTGTAATTGAGAGATTAACTTGATTATTCAGTTCAGTCACTCAGTCGTGTCTGACTCTTTGAGACCCCATGAATCGCAGCATGCCAGGCCTCCCTGTTCATCACCATCTCCCGGAGTTCACTCAGACTCCCGTCCATCGAGTCCGTGATGCCATCCAGCCATCTCATCCTTAGTCGTCCCCTTCTCCTGCCCACAATCTCTCCCAGCATCAGAGTCTTTTCCAATGAGTCAACTCTTCACATGAGGTGGCCAAAGTACTGGAGTTTCAGCTTTAGCATCAGTCCTTCCAAAGAAATCCCAGGGCTGATCTTCAGAATGGACTGGTTGGATCTCCTTGCAGTCCAAGGGACTCTAAAGAGTCTTCTCCAACACCACAGTTCAAAAGCATCAATTCTTTGGCGCTCAGCCTTCTTCACAGTCCAACTCTCACATCCATACATGACTACTGGAAAAACCATAGCCTTGACTAGCCAGACCTTAGTCGGCAAAGTAACGTCTCTGCTTTTGAATACTATCTAGGTTGGTCATAACTTTTCTTCCAAGGAGTAAGCGTCTTTTAATTTCATGGCTGCAATCACCATCTGCAGTGATTTTGGAGCCCAGAAAAATAAACTCTGACACTGTTTCCACTGTTTCCCCATCTATTTGCCATGAAGTGATGGGACCAGATGCCATGATCTTCATTTTCTGAATGTTGACCTTTAAGCCAACTTTTTCGCTCTCCTCTTTCACTTTCATCCAGAGGCTTTTTAGCTCCTCTTCACTTTCTGCCATAAGGGTGGTGTCATCTGCATATCTGAGGTTATTGAGATTTCTCAATCTTGATTCCAGCTTGTGTTTCTTCCAGTCCAGCGTTTCTCATGATGTACTCTGCATATAAGTTAAATAGGCAGGGTGACAATATACAGCCTTGACGTACTCCTTTTCCTATCTGGAACCAGTGTGTTGTTCCATGTCCAGTTCTAACTGTTGCTTCCTGACCTGCATACAGATTTCTCAAGAGACAGGTCAGGTGGTCTGGTATTCCCATCTCTTTCAGAATTTTCCACAGTTGATTGTGATCCACACAGTCAAAGGCTTTGGCATAGTCAATCAAGCAGAAATAGATGTTTTTCTGGAACTCTCTTGCTTTTTCCATGGTCCAGCAGATGTTGGCAATTTGATCTCTGGTTCTTCTGCCTTTTCTAAAACCAGCTTGAACATCAGGGAGTTCATGGTTCACGTACTGCTGAAGCCTGGCTTAGAGAATTTTGAGCATTACTTTACTAGCATGTGAGATGAGTGAAATTGTGCAGTAGTTTGAGCATTCTTTGGCATTGCCTTTCTTTGGGACTGGAATGAAAACTGACCTTTTCCAGTCCTGTGGCCACTGCTGAGTTTTCCCAATTTGCTGGCATATTGAATGCAGCACTTTCACAGCATCATCTTTCAGGATTTGAAACAGCTCCACTGGAATTCCATCACCTCCACTAGCTTTGTTCATAGTGATGCTTTCTAAGGCCCAGTTGACTTCACTTTCCAAGATGTCTGGCTCTAGATGAGTGATCACATCATCATGATTATCTGGGTTGTGAAGATCTTTTTTGATTATTAAGTGCATGTTTCTTCTAGTGTTACACCAACTAGTTCGTTTTTGAAGAACCATCCTTTGCTTACATTGAGAGCATTTTCCTTTAATGTCCTAATATACGACTAAGCGCACACACACGCATGCTTAGGGCTTCCCCGATAGCTCAACGGATAAGGAATCCACCTGCAATGCAGGAGACACACGAGATGGCGAATTTGACCCCTGGGTCAGAAGATCCCCTAGAAAAGGAAGTGGCAACCCACTCCATCATTGTTGCCTGAGGAATCTCATGGACAGAGGAGCCTGGCGGGCTGCAGTCCATGGGATCACAAAGAGTCGGACATGATTGAGTGATGAAGCAGGCCCATAGCTGGCACTTAAGACTTAGGATTTGCTCAGCTAGTGAAAACCATGCAGTGGTCAGAAGTTTTTTTTTCCTATTCTAAGACTCAGTACATCACTTGCAGTTCATTTAAGGAGCATTAAATTAATATGAAAGATGATATATCTTTCTGAAAAGTGAAAAAACTTCTTGTGTTACTGTGAAATAATTACGGTGTTTTATCTTGCACTCTTAATTGTGGATAAAGAGCTTCATTTAAGGTAAATTGGATTGAGTAATACAACCTGGTGCACTTCATGGTAAATTCCAAAGGCAAAATGAATGAATAACCAAGTTAAGAATATTCCCTTAAGAATGCCTAAGTCTAGATTTTTGAGGCTAGATGTCTATCATCAAAGGGCTTCAGTTTTTCTAAAAAAGAATTTTCCAAGTTGCCACATAGCAAGCCATGCAGCTTCAGACATCAAAGTGATCTCATGGGAGCAGGTAGGAGGCAGGAGGAACTACTCTGCAGTTAAGTTTTACAACACATGGGCCTTAGATTTTTAACCCTGTGAAGTGAAGAGCCTTCTGACTGACTCTCCAGGGTTGATGTCAGTTGAAAAAAAAAAGTGTTTTAAGTTTACTTTCCTTTAACAAAATATAGTACTAAGCATGGATTATTTGGAAAAATTAAAATTATTCTTTCCTATTATGCAAGCACTTACAGTTATTACTTGTTTTATTATTTCATATCTTATCTATATTTAAGGATATTGATTAGCTGATACCCAGAATTACATTTGTGGGGTTTTTTTCTCCTCCTTTCTTTATTCCTAAGGATATTGTCAATACAATCATCAAGCACTGCTCACCTCAATTTTTCTCACTTGGTTTGCCTGGTGCAACAATGCTTATTATGGATTTTATTGTAGCAGCTGGTAGAGTGGCTTCTTCAGCTTTTCTCAATGTAAGTTTTTATTTCCTATCCTTCATAATATAACAAACAGCAGTTAACCAAAATGCAGCTAACAAAGCAACAAAGGAAGAGCCATTGTTGATAAAATAGGACAAGTTAATGTTCAGGAAAATATATAATTTAATTAGAATTAAGCCTCATTTTAGATCCCATACATATCTTCCTTTTGTTAATTCCGCCATCCCTAGATAGATTACGGAGTAATTTGATTAGGTGTTGCCTTTCTTAATTACAGTTGCATTCTAGTTATGCCTTCCCTTATGCCCCACATACCTGAACAAGTATTCCCAAT
This sequence comes from Ovis aries, assembly GCF_016772045.2. Taxonomy (NCBI): domain Eukaryota; kingdom Metazoa; phylum Chordata; class Mammalia; order Artiodactyla; family Bovidae; genus Ovis; species Ovis aries. The sequence goes on along the minus strand of NC_056071.1, from coordinate 43,614,864 downwards.
TTCATTGTCCAGCTATAAAGAAAACCCGTAACTAATCTAGTTTTTTTTTTTTTTCACTTTTGTAGTATAATTGATTTTTAATTGAGATACTGGTTATGAGCCTACCATGTTCCATTATGCCTCTGGCCTTGTATCTGTAAATCTAGATTATGTTTTAAATAAGAAATGAGTTATTTTGTTGAAAATTAGAATACTCCATCATTTCTGTTACAGCGCTTATTAACATAAGGAAACCCTTTTGGGGATAGATTCTTGTTTTGTGTATATAGAAGATGTTTTATATTTCTAATTGATTTGTTTTAGCATTTTTGTTAGGTGTGCTTAAACATACATCGATGTGTAGGTATTTTAGTAAGTTAAGTAATGTATTGTATCAGTAGGTGGATGTTGATGGTTCGTGGGCATGCAAGAAGGCAGAAGAAGAAAAATAAACATTCAGTGCTGATACTTAAGAAATGGCTTAATATAGCTAAAGAGAAAGGATGAAAAGTTACCTTCATCTTCAGTCCAAGCATAATTTTTAATTTTGTTTTTATTAAGTAGTATAGGTAGTGTTTTTATCATGTACATAATACCATAAAACTCATCTAGACTAGTGCCTGTTTCTTGAAGATACAGTGAACATTTTCATTCCTAGTTACTTTATTCATCCTTAGGTTATTACAGATGTAATATAGAGACATTGAGTCTTCTACTCATTAGAACAATCTATTACAATGCGTAAGTTGCCTTTAAAATGAAAGGATATTTTTCCTCGAAATTAGGGTCATTTTATGCCGTTAACTAAAACTGTATTCCTGTCTACATACACATAAGCTGCAGCCACATTTCTGCTTTTTAGCTGCTCTTAAGGAAAGCTCTGTTTGTTCATTGAGTTTATTGAGAACAACAGTAGTTTATGTGGAAAGTACAAGTGAAAACCTTCTCTTTTTGTGTTCCCCTTTCCTTTTTGAATTTTGTCTTGTACTCTGACTTCGCTGTATAATCTGATTAGGTAATAAAGTAATTTTTCTGATAAGTTAAAGATTTTTAAAATGTGATACATAGGCACCAAGAGTGGAAGCACAAGTTCTTCTGGGATCTTTGGTTTGCTTTCCCAACTTGTATTGTGAACTGCCTGCTCTCCATCCCAACATCCCTGATATTGCTGTGTCTCAATTTACAGATGTTAAGGTAAGAAGTCAGAGACTAATTTATAATCATAGCAGTATATTTGGGAAAATTTGTATTCTTTATTTTCCTCTAGAAAGCCACACAGTTGTTAAAGAACATTAGCCAGCTGTACCCCTCAGACACAAAAGCTGGAATGTTCATTAGGAGCATAGCCTTTTTTATTTGTAACTACGCTGGAAACATTTTCTCACTATTGAACCCACTTATATGCCATTATCTTAGGATTCATTCATTCACTCACTGAACATTTATTGAAATCCTGAGTCAGATTTGATGCTGCTAATATAAGGCTTCTAAGATTGATAGTACTCGGCCTGCACATTTGACTCTCTCCTTCTAGTTTGCCAAGGTGATGAATCAAACAATGTAAAGGAACATTCTTTCCTGTTCTAGGAAAGTGTGGAATTGGGGTGGGGATCCCATGCACCTGAAGTATTAACAGGCTTAAACAAGAGATGGTACAAAATTGAAGTGACCATGCAATTGCTTACCCAGATAATGAACTTCTCTTACCTACTATAAATTCCTGTGGGTTTAAGAGTCCTAAGAAGTTGCGCTTGTTATAGTAATTGCCGAATGGTCTCTGTGAGCTGAGTTGGCCCTAGAATTAAAAGGAAAAAGAGAATAAAGAAGGGACAAGACAGTCGCATTCTGTCTCCTTGAGAGTCATGCTGATGACTTTTTTAAAACACATGCTTTCTCTGAAAAAATTTTTAAAGACAGATTTTTGTCTGAAGTATTGCATATACTTTCTGTACCACCTTTATTTTTCTTCATCACACTTGTTATTTTTCAGTGTCTGATTTATACTTTAGACAGATAAACACCAAGGTCTTAATTACTGCTACATCCTTAGGCTTACCATGATGCTTGGCATGGAGAATATACTCTGACATTTTTTAGACAAGTGAACTTCACTGAAACATAAAATCATAGGGGCTGATGTGAATTTGCAATGATACTTGATTGAAATTATACAAATTGACCTTTACTCTTTAGGGATGTAATGGCTTTGGTTTCTTCTACTTTCAGAGGATTCTGAAAATCAAAAATAAGTTAAGAGCTTCAGTGTTCTTAAGCAGTTTTGAGTTTGTTTGAGCTTAGCTTAGCCTACTATATGTGATTTGCATGAACTGAGTGGCCTTCTACTTTGTTGGCCATTGTATAGGAGGTAATGACTGAAGTGATTTAAAAAATAATAATAATAACACTATTGCATAGAGGGGCTTCCATGGTGGCTCAGATGGTAAAGAATCCACCTGCAATGCAGGTTTGATTCCTGGGTCAGGAAGATCCCCTGGAGAAGGGAATGGCTATTCACTCCAGTATTCTTGCCTGGAGAATTCCATGGACAGAGAGGAAAGAGCTTACATAGAAAGCTCTAGGGTTTAAACAAATAGGTAGGTAACTTCCACCTACCTATTAATTCCTAGCCATTGGGCTAGATGCTAAATTCACAAAGGTAAGTAGAAGTTCACTCCTCTTAAGGACCTTACAATCTGTATATCCGATAAATCTTTAGTGAATGAAATACAAATTCTATTCCAGTTTCTATAGACTACAAGCCAGGAGACACTGGCACATAACCAGGGACATAAAACAATATAAAAAAATTTCATGGCTTAATGGTATTGAAATCATACAGAATCTGTCCTCTTATCACTGTAGAATTATGTTAGAAATCAATATCAAAAGATAATTGAAAATACTTTGAAGTGCAGTGTGACATTTACCAAGAAAGATATTTGACTTAGCCATTGAAAACCTCTAATTGAATGATATTTAAAAAACACATTAACTGGCCCTTCTCCCCAAATTCACACATTGTCATGGTTTATAATTTTTAAAGAAGCTTACTTTTAAATGATAATTCTCAGTTTTGAAAAGTTTAAAAAGATGTTCATACCTTTTAGCTATTAAATCTGCTTGAACTATCTTTATAGTGAACATATTATTGCTTTCCTAATCAGGAAAAAAAGCTGGCTTAAAACACAACATTCAAAAAACCAAGGTCATGTCATCCGGTCCCATCACTTTATAGCGAATAGAAGGGGAAAAGTGGAAGCAGTAACAGATTTTATTTTCCTAGGCTCCAGAATCACTTTGGATGGTGACGGCAGCCATAAAATTAAAAAACGCTCCTTGGAAGGAAAGCTGTGACAAACCTAGACAGTGTATTAAAAAGCAAAGACATCACTTTGCCAACAAAGGCCATATAGTCAGAGTTATGGTTTTTCCAGTAGTTGTGTACAGTTGTGAGAGTTGAACCATAAAGAAAGCTGAGCGCTGAAGAATTGATGCTTTGGAGTTGTGGTGCTATTAAGACTCTTGAGAGTCCTTTGGACTGCAAAGAAATTAAACTAGTCAGTCGTAAAGGAAATCAACCCTGAATATTCATTGGAAGGACTAATGCTGAAGTTGAAGCTCTAGTACTTGTCCCTATGATGCAAAGAAGTTGACTCTTTGGAAAAGACCCTGAGGCTGGGAAAGATTGAAGGCAAAAGGAGATGATGATGATTAGATAGCATCACTTAATGGACATGAATTTGAGCAAACTCTGGCAGATAGTGAAGGACAGGGAAGCCTGGCGTGCTGCAGCTTATAAAAGGGGTCACAAAAAGTTGGACACGACTTAGTGACTGAACAACAACAAAATCAGGAAAAAGTTTTTGAACATACACATTTGGTGATAAATTTCCAAAAATATTTGTCTGCTATAACAAAATACTACAGAATGGGTAGCTTATAAGTGACCGAAATTTATCTCTCACAGTTCTGAAGGCTGAGCCCCAAATCAAGGCTCTAGTATAGTCACATTGTGGTGAAGGCCCTCTTCCTGGTTCTTAGCTTGTACCTTCTTGCTATTTCCTCACAGAGTAAGAAGTGCTTAGGGAACTCTGTGGGAGTCTCTCTTAGAAGAGTATTAATCCCATCTATAAAGGTTCCACCCTGGTGGTCTAAGTACCTCCTAATACCATCATCTTCAGGGGTTGGGATTTCAATGTATGAATTCGCAAGGAAAGCACAAACATTCAGACCGTACCGTTGTTTTATTTATGTAGCTAATTTTATGAATAACATTGGAATATATTAAAATTATGTACATGAGAACAAAAATGTCTCTTTTATTTCTCTGTTGTATCCCTAGTGCCTAGGCCCATAGTGGCTATTTAATAAATATTTGCTGAATAAATGAATGAAATCTTAGTCATTGCTACTGTTTCTCCTTCATTTTAGGAACTTATAATCAAAACTGTGTTAAGCTCTGCAAGAGATGAGCCCTCTGGTCCTGCACGGTAAGTCAGACTTTCTTAAGACTTGACATAACTCTTCACATTAGAAAACAAAATGAAAATTCTCCAAGTTCTGTTTCTGTTGGAATTCCTTTATAAAGTGTATAAGTTTTGTGTTCTCAGTTTGTTTTAAAGAGAATTCATAGCTAGTTATGTTAAATTTAAAAGATATGAAAGAAAAAATATCTTATTACTGCTACCAGTCAATAAAATTACAGTTTCCTTTTTGAAAGCAGGTTCCATATTTGTTTGGGAAATTGATGATATCAGTTTGTCAGTATGGGTTTGACAGAAAGATCCTGTGTCTTTATCCCCACCTATGATCTTGGTAGTAAATTGTAGTTGAAAATAAGGCTTAGAACAGGAAACTCTACTCAGTAGTCTGTAATAGTCTGTAATAATCTATATGGGAAAAGAGCCTGAAAAAGGATGGAAATATGTATATCTGAATCACTTGGCTGTATACCTCAAGCTAACACAGCATTGTAAATCAACTATCCAATATAAAATAAACTTAAAAAATAAGGCTTAGAGTTTGGGGAATATGCTTTTCTCCCACTTTATTTTCCTAGGTAACAAATTGATTAATGAACAGTAATGAATTGATTAACAGTAACATATTGATTAATTCACCTAAATTATGCATTTTCACTCTAGGTTGGTTGGTTGGGAATATTTTGGTTGTGGTTGTGGTTTCATTTCATTTACAGGCACATCCGCTTTTATTTGTGTCATTACTGGTTGCCTTTTTGCAGATGTGTAGCACTTTGCAGTTTAGGTATTTGGATTTGTGAAGAACTAGTCCATGAGTCTCATCATCCTCAAATTAAGGAAGCTCTGAATGTAATTTGTGTTTCCTTAAAGGTAAGTAAGTAAATATTTAGAATATTAAGATAGTATAGAATGCATTATTATTTTTCCCCAAATGTTAATTTTATCTTGTGCATTACATTATTTCCTTGATTCTGACGTTTTCCTTAGTAGTTCTACTCTTGAATTTAGGGTATCTTAGTGATGGCCTATGTTATCTCAGCTTTTTATATATTTGGCTTTGTCCCTAAGATACATATGGATGACTGCTATAAAGGAAACCAGTCATTTAACAATATATGTAGGGCTGTTTACCGTTTCTTAATCAATATTTTTGTAACCTACTCTTTGATCTTTATTACCTCCTGAATTCTTAAGCTGTTCCACTTTTTGGCTTTATCATTCAAGTTAAATGCCCTGTTTATGACCAGAATCAGATTTGTTCAGAATTAATAACCTGATTATTTGGAGTCTGAATGAACAGTGTATATTTTTATTAGTAAAGAGATTAGTGATTTTTTTTTGTTGTGTGATTTGTAATACGATATCTATATAGAACTCTAAACACACAAAATACAAAAATACTTGACAGGTATTTCTGAGTATATACTATGTTTGAGGTGCTTTGCTAGGCAGAGGAGAAATACAGAATAAAAAAGAAATGTAAATACTAGATTGAAGAGATTAATAATATGATGGCTGAAAAATATCAAAATAAGAGTAATAAAACCTGAAAAGCTGAGAGAACCAAATGAATGGTGTGTGTAAGCTGCTGATTCAATTCAGAGAAAGCAGAGGTTACTTTGATGTAGGTATCAGAGAAGACTTTAGAAAGAGGACACATCTAGTCACGGCTTAAAGAGCGGGTGAGATTTGGTCATAGAGAGATAAGCATAGAAGTTTGGCTTTATACCAGTGGGGAGTAATCTAAGATTGTTAAGCACAGTTCAGAAGACAATTTGCAAGTATCTTATACAGTAGATTGAAGTGGGGAAAAATGGGATAACAAGATGAGCAGTTTAGAGGCCATTCTAGAAATGAAATAAACACTTTAATGAGGACAAACATTACAAAGAAAAAATAAAGTTAATTATATATTTGGAATGTTATGATTTTTTTAATTTTGCAGGTTTTATTTATCTTTCCAATATTAATATAAATATAGAATGACAAAAATAAACATGTATATACAATTAAAATTTTTTCAACAACTAGTGCATAGATAAATAATGCCAGGAAGAAATTTTTTTCATATTTCTTTTTTGTTTTTTTTTCTTATTACTACAGTTTACTAATAAAACAGTAGCCCATGTAGCTTGTAACATGCTTCACATGCTGGTTCATTATGTACCTAGACTTCAGATTTACCAGCCTGATTCTCCCTTGAAAATTATTCAAGTAAGTAATTTCTCATTTGTTTATTATGACTTGTTAAGTATTCTTACATTTGGATACCTTGAAATATAAAATTATTTAATAGTTTTCTTTAAATTTTACATAGCTAAATAGTGGCCACTCAGGGTACATATTTGAAATACCATAATTCATGGTAGTCCTTTTCTATATAATGTTATCTTAATATATTAAGAGATTATGTAGTTGGTTTTAAATGCTATGTGCAAATTTATTATTGCTGTTGTCTTTATAATGTATATTCAGTATCATTCCCTGTTTTAGGTTAGAAAACATACCATCCCTTCAGTTACCAAAATCAGAACATTATTTTGGTTCATTCCTTCCCTTTCCTCTTCTGCCAGTCATTTATAAAGTCTTTTATTTATTTCTTTTTTTTTAATTCTGTGTGTTCTGTGCTTTCTGTAACACAAGATACTATAATAGCCTTTTAAACTGGTCTCCTGGCTTCTGAGGTCATCCCTCCAAGTCGTCATTCATATTGACATGACTTATGTCACTATCCTGAAGGAGAAAAAAAAACAATGAAACTAAAGTCTCCAAGTGACTTTCTTTTACCTATAAGACCCAAACTCTATTTGTGATTTACTTGGAAGCCTCCAGATGAGAACCCATACCATCTTTTCAGAATCATGTACAGATTCCTTTGATGAAATACCTTGTAGTCTAGGCACCTGAGTCAGCTGTTATCCCCTAAACATACCCTTTACTCATCTTCTTACCTAAAATGCTCTTCTTTCTCTGCCCACCTCATCTTTCAGTGATTGGTTTAAACACCATCTCCTCAAAAAACAAGAATCCTTACTTATTCTTTCCAACCAGAATTTATCTTTCTTATCTTCATGTTCTTATAACATTTTTAGGAAAGACAGTATTATTTATTAAGCACTTACTATGTATCAGTCATTATGCTAGTCACCTTTTCATATGTTAACCTCATTTAATTCATAAAAGGTCATTTGAAGCAGACTGTTATGTTATCTCTTCCTCCTCTTCTCCCTTTATATAAGATGAGAGAACTGAGGATATAGTAACTATATAAAGTCATAAGCTAAACCAGGGTAGAAACAGAGTTCAAACCCAAGTCTGTTAAATTTCAAGTCCAAGGTTTCGCCAGTCAGCCATGTCATCAAGGCCCTATTGTAGCACTAAATATATTTGTGTAAAAACATCTAAGCTTCTTTAAGACAGTGACAGTTTTTCTTTATTATTTTTTATGCATAGGATGACTTCCATATAAAATCTCTTAAATAAATATCTGTTGAGTTTAATACAGTATTATGGTTCAGAGATTGGGTTTGAAGGTTAGACCTGGATTAATTAACCCACAACTCTGCCATTTACTACGTTTGTAACTATGAACTCAGTCTTCTAAACTCTGACTTTCTTTATGTTTGCATTTGGGATAAAAATAACTACCTCACAGAGTTGCTCTGAAAACCAAATGAGAAAATATGTATAAAACACTGATACATTTTGCCATAAAAGTGATTGGACATAAATTTTAAAAAGTGTGTTGGCTGCAGCTACTGTCGTAATCATGTATGACTTGATAACGGGGTGTAAATGTGAATGTTCATATATATATATATATGTATGTATTAAAGCATTTGAAATTTTAAAACTTGAAAATTTTACTCTTTAAGATTGGTTATTCTGTTGAAAGTTAAGGTATTCTTTAAGCAGATATTTTTTTCTCATTTGAAAGCCTCCAAATGCTTTCTTATATTTTCTTTCTCAGTTTATTTATTTTAATACTTATCTAATTCTTAGCTGTGTAGAGTTTTTGCAGATTGCCTCACTATAAATTATGGTGGCCAATGGCTACAGATAAATAGTTATACTTCATCTCTAATTGAATGAAGAAATGAAATACTGAAATGGTAGAGGAGTTCCCTAATGGCTACCTACTTGCATGGTTAGGAATAGAATCCCAGTTCTGTTACCAGTATTAAGTATTAATCTGATATACTAGATTCATTCTATTAGTGAGTAAAACCTTTTACAGTGTAAATTACCTTTAGAGGAATTTTTTTACTTGAAGCACTCATTTATAAAAATAGCATGCAATAAAAATACAATAAGTTCACCTCAATACATTTTTAACATACACATTAAAAAATTGAATAAGATCAAGAAATTTTCAGGGTAAATGATAAAACTATATTAATATTTTGCTTTAATAAGGTCTTCTATTTCATACTTCATCAATTTTGTTCATACTATGTTCAGTGTACAATATATGTTAATTTTAAAAGCCGCATTATAAAATTTCTTTTAAAAGTCATATATTTGTGAGTATATATACCACAATATCCAGGAAGACAAGTAAATTATTTTTCCTTCACTTCATTGGGGAATAATTAATAAATATATTTTAAATGTAGAAAGCAGTGATATTGTAGAAGGGTTACCAAGATCAAGGTAATTAACATATTGATTATTACACATTGTTAATTTTATGGTGAGAATGCTTCAGGTCTACTCTTAGCAACTTTAAGATAGTATTGTATGATTAACTGTATTTATTGTACTATATGATAAATCCTTAGAATTTATTATTCTTTTAACTGGAAATTTGTACCCTTTGACCTCCATCTCCCCAGTTCACTAGACCTCAGCCCCTGGCAACCACTATACTATTCTGTTTCTACAAAATTAGCTTTTTTTAGATTCCACATGTAAGTGATACCATACAAGATTATCTTTCTCTGACTTATTTCATTTAGCATAATACCCTCCAAGTTTTTTCATGTTCTCACAAATGGCAGGATTTTCTTTCCTATGATTTAATAATATTCAATAGTGTATGTATGTACACCACAATTTCTATATCCATTTTTCTGTCAAAAGACATGTGGGCTGTTCCATATCTTGGCTATTTTGAATAATACTGCAGTGAACATGAGTGTGCATATATTCCTTTGAGTTACTGATTTTATTTCCTTCATATGTATACCCAGAAGTAGTATATATGGTAGTTACATTTTTAATTTTATGAGGAACCTCCATACTATTTTTCATAATGACTGTACCAGTTTCCATTCCCACTAAGAGTGCATAAGGGTTCCCTTTTCTCCACATTCTCACCAACATTATCTCTTGTCTTTTTAAAAATAGCCATCCTAACAAATATGAGGTGATACTTCATTGTGATTTCGATTTGCATTTTCCTGATGATTACTGATGTTGAGTACTTTACCATGTTCTTGTTGGCCAATTGTGTGTCATTGGCAGAACGTCTACTCAGAATCTTTGCCCTTTTATAGATTCAGATAATTTGTTTGGCTGTTGGGTGTAGAAATTCCTTGTATATTTTAGGTATTAACCCCTTACAGATAAATGGTTTGCAAATATTTTTTTCCATTCTGTAAGTTGTCTTTTCACTTTATTGATGGTTTCTTTCTCTGTGCAGAAGCTTTTAGTTTATGTAGTCCCTCTTGTCTTTTTTTGTTGTTGTTGCTTGTACTTTAGGTATGATTTCCAAAAAATTATTACCAAGACCCATGTCATGGAGCGTTTTTCCTATGTTTTCTTCTAGGAGTTTTAAGGTTTCAAGCCTTTGTATTGAGACTTTGATCCATTTCAAGTTAATTTTTGTGAGTGGTATAAAGTAGGGGTCCAGTTTCATGCTTTTGCACATGGATACCCAGTTTTTTTCAACACTACATGTGTGTGTGTTCTCGGCACCCTTGTCTAAAATAGACTGTATGTGTGGGTTTATGTCTAGACTTCATTCTAACGCACTGGTCTGGGTGCCTGTTTTTATGTCAGTCGCTTACTGTCAGCGCCATATTTTGATCGTTGTTGTTAAGTCATGTCTGACTCTTTGCGATCCCATGGACTGCAGCATGCCAGGCTTCCCTGTCCTTCACTATCTCCCAGAGTTTACTCAGACTCATGTCCTTTGAATCAGGTGATACCATCCAACCATCTCATCTTTTGTTGCCCCTTTTCCTCCTGCCTCCAGTCTTCCCTAGCATCAGGGTCTTTTCCAGTGAGTCGGCTCTTCCCATCAGGTGGCCAAAGTATTGGAGCTTCAGCTTCAGCATCAGTCCTTCCAATGAGTTTTCAGAGTTGATTTCCTTTGGGATTGACTGGTTTTATCTCCTTGCAGTCCAAGGGACTCTCAAGAATCTTTGCCAGCACCACAATTCAAAAGCATCAGTTCTTCGGGGCTCAGTCTTCTTCATGGTCCAACTCTTCCATCCGTACAGGACTACTGGGAAAACCATAACTTTGATTGTATGGACTTTTGTCGACAAAGTGATGTCTGTGCTTTATAATATGCTGCCTGGGTTTGTCATAGCTTTCCTTCCAAGGAACAAGCATCTTTTAATTCCATGGCTGCGGTCACTGTCCACAGTGATTTTGGAGCCCAAGAAAATAAAGTCTTTCACTGATTCTACTTTTTTCCCCTTCTGTTTGCTATGAAGTGATGGGACCAGATGCCATGATCTTAGGTTTTGGAATGTTGAGCTTCAAGCAAGCTTTTTCACTCTCCTCTTTCACCTTCATCAAGACACTCGTTAGTTCCTCTTCACTTCTGGCCATTATAGTATCATATGCATATCTGAGGTTGTTGATATTTCTCCTGTCAATCTTGATTCCAGCTTGTGACTCATCAGCCCAAAATCTCACATGATGTACTCTGCATATAATTTAAATAAGCAGGATGACAGTATACAGCCTTGCTGTACTCCTTTCCCAATTTTGAACCCGTCAGTTGTTCTATGCCCGTGTTCCATATTTTGATTGCTCTGCTGCTGCTGCTGCTAAGTCGCTTCAGTCGTGTCCGACTCTGTGCGACCCCATAGACAGCAGCCCACTAGGCTCCTCTGTCCCTGGGATTCTCCAGGCAAGAATACTGGAGTGGGTTGCCATTTCCTTCTCCAATGCATGAAAGTAAAAAGTGAAAGTGAAGTCCTCAGTCGTGCCCGACTCTTAGCGACCCCATGGACTGCAGCCTACCAGGCTCCTCCATCCATGGGATTTTCCAGGCAAGAGTACTGGAGTGGAGTGCCAGTACTCCTTCTCTGTTGATTGCTCTAGCTTTATAATAAAACTTGAAATCAGGAAGTGTGAAGCTTTGATCTTTTTTCTCAGGATTGCTTTGGCTCTTTGGTTTTGTGTGTGGTGGTAGGGCGGGGGGGAGGAAGTCTATTCAAATTTTATGATATTTTAGGATAGTTCTCTCTAATTCTGAGAAAAATGCCACTGGAATTTTGATAGGTATTACACTGAATCTTTAGATCACTATGGGTAGTGTGAGCAATTAAACTGTTAATTCTTCCAGTCTATAGCATGGAATATCTTTCCATTTATTTGTCTTCTTCAGTTTCATTCACTAGTGTTTTCTAATTTTCAGTATATAGGTCTTTCACCTCCTTGGTTAAATTTATTCCTAAGCATTTTATTGACTTTGATGCTATTATAAATTAAGTTCTCTTTGTGATAGTTTATTGTTGGTGTATAGAAATGCAACTGGATTTTATGTGTTGAATTTTGCATCCTGCAACTTTACCGAATTCACTTGTGAGTTCTAATCTAATAGGTTGTTTCTGTGAAATGTTTAGGATTTCCTGGGTATAGGATCATGTCATCTACAAATAGAAATAATTTTATTTCTTCCTTTCAGATTCGGATGCTTTTTATTTCTTTCTCTTGCCTAATTGGTGTGGTAGGATTTCCCGTACTGTGTGGAATAGAAATGACAGTTAAGAGCATCCTTGTCTTATTCCCAACTTTAGAGAAAAGGACATTGACTTTCTACCTTCAAATATGTTGCTAGCTTTGGGCTTGTCCTATATGGAGTTTATTATGTTAAGATACATTCCTCCTTAACTTGTTGATTAAAGCAGATGTCTTCAGTAGTAAATTACCAATGGTTTTTATATGTCATTTTGTTTATCTGTATCTTCTGATTTTTCTGTCAGAACATATATTACTTGTATATTTATACATATTGATTCAAGAATTGAATCTATAAGAAAACCATTTATAGTTAAGAGAGTGTATATAACTTTGGTTCTGTACATTAAGATTGTAAATGTTTGATAGTATACTTGAAAAACTGACCTATTAAAAATTACTTTGAAATAACAGTATATTTTGGCTTAAACTTTCAACAGTATATTTTCTATCACTTTATTAGCATTAGTGTTTGTTTTAAGATATAGCATTAGTTTGACATATTTTGAGCTTTTTTTAAATTTCTTACAGATTCTAATAGCCACTATTACCCATCTTTTGCCAAGTACGGAAGCGTCATCTTATGAAATGGACAAGAGGGTAATTTAAATTTGTTTTTATATTTAACAATATGATTATCTAGTAAAATATTTTTATTTTTAAACCGTGAAAGTATATATATTTATATGGGACACAATTAATCTTACATTAATTATGAGATACAGCTTTCCATTATTTAAGTATAACTAAATTATATTTTTAGTTCATATTTCAAATTAATCATGGTCATTGGATAAAGTCTTTTTGTAAGGAACTTAGGAGGGTTCTGTCCATTTTTTTTTTTTTTAGTTGTTATGATCTTATTTATGCTTGAAAGTTACTAATTGTGAGGAATTCATTCTTAAGGAAGCCATGCATTTTAATATAACTGTTACTGATAGGAAGTAAAGAAATTTCCAATAAGGAGAGTTCATATAATGTATAAAGGTATGACACTTTGGAGAAGACATACCCTTTGGCCATCAAAATGTTCTACAAGATTGTATTTACCTCAGTAAATTTATTATGAGATTCCTTTAATTATTTCAGATATTGTACTTACCAGTCTAAAGTTTCTATTTGATATCTCTTTATAGTTTTCATGTCTTTCCTGAAATTCTGCATTATTTCATCAGTTATCTCTGTTTCTTTCATAGATTTTTAACATATGTATGTAATTAAAGTTCTAGCTGTTAAATTCAATATCTGGATTATTGATGAGTCTCTTTCCATTGAACTTTTTTCCTAAAGGCTATAGGTTCCACTTTGCTGTTGGTTCATATGTCTGTTAATTTTTTGCACATAGCTTGTTATAGGGACTCTAGATATGGGCTGCCCAAATGGTAGCTGCTTACCATGTGTGACTTTAAATAAAATTAAATTGAACATTTACACGAAAATTTTAATTCCTTGTTTGTACCAGCCACATTTCAAGTGCTCAGTAGACACATGGGCAAATATATACTATTTCCATCACTGCACAAAGTTCTATCAGACAGTGTTGCGCTAGATCCTGTTGATTTTCTCTGAAAATTATTCCTTCTCATTTTTGCATCCCAATCTTGAATTCTCTTCTCCAAATCTCAGTGTTAGGATTTCTTAATCATATTGTATTGAAATCTCATGTATTCTGCCCATTGTTTACAGAACTCTGCAGTTATAATTATGTTTCTGGACCTCTTCTCAGTTATTTTCTTGTGTGGGCTTGTTGTTTAGTTGCTAAATCATGTCAGATTCTTTTCGACCACATACTCAGCATGCCAGGCTACTCTGTCTTTCACTATCTCCCAGAGTTTGCTCAAATTCATGTCCATTTGAGCAAAGTGATTGAGTCAGTGATGCTTTTTAACATTTTTTGGTCTTTCCTGTTGTCTTCCATATCACTAACTTCATGAGTTTACCTAAGAATTTTTTATTCTTTCTCTTTGTACTTAGTTTAAAACTTATTTGATTGTATTATCTAATGATTGATAAATACATCCCTCATCTTTAAAAGACCCTGTTACTCCATTTTTAGACAGGAGTCCTTCATTTTAGTGTCTTAACCTATGGTCAAGAATTCCAGATCGAATTTGTGAACTATATCTGGGTCACTGGTTAGCCACCTCCTTCTTTATCATTTTGTCTTCGAAAGGCCTAGCTATTCATAAAAAAAAAAAGCTCCACTATCAGGTTTTTGTTCCCCGCCTACTTTATTCACTAAACATTTATTAATCACAAAATATGTCTGTGGTATTCTGCTTGGAGCTAGTTAAACAGACATAAATAAGATGGTCCCTGCTCTCCTGAATTTTGAAGATTAGAGAGACAAGTGAAGCAATCCAGTATAGTAAGTACTTACTGTAAAAAGTACAAAAATGTGTATGATACAAGGTAGAGGAGGGAGTAATTAACTATCAAGGCAGGAGGACTTGTTTTAAGGGAATAGTTGCTTAAAGATGAATGGGGTCTTCTACATAAATGGAAACAAGTAGAGTCAGAGAGTTATTCCAAGTGGAGGGAATAACATGAGTAAAATCATGTGTACAGTGTCATGGTGTGTTATGGGAAGACAGTTGTTGTTAGTCAGTTATGTCCAACTCTTTGTGACCCCATGGACTGCAGCACGCCAGGCTTCCCTGTCCTTTACTATCTCCCAGAGTTCACTCAACCCATGTTCATTGATTCGGTGATGCCATCCAACCATCTCATCCTCTGTCATCCCCTTCTCCTCCTGCCTTCAATCTTCCCCAGCATCAGGCTCTTTTCTAATGAGTCAGCTCTTTGCATCAGGTGGCCAAGGTATTGGAGCTTCAACTTCCGCATCAGTCCTTCCAGTGAATATTCAGGGTCAGTTTCCTTTAGGATTGACTGATTTGATCTCCTTGCAGTCCAAGGGACTCTCAGAAGTCTTCTCCAACACCATAGTTCAAAAGCATCAATTCTTCGATGTTCAGCCTTCTTCATGATCCAACTCTCACATCCATATGTGACTACTGGAAAAACCATAGCTTTAACTGTATGGACCTTTGTTGGCAAAGTAATGTCTCTGCTTTTTAATACACTGTCTAGGTTTGTGATAACTTTTCTTCCAAGGAACAAGCATCTTTTAATGTTATGGGAAGACATAATGTTATGGGAAGGCAGTAGGCAATTATTTCCATATTATAGGACATGAAATGCATGATTCAAGGTTGGGGAATTAGGCATTAGACATAGAAAGGGGTCAGAATTCTACATTAAGAAACTTGGGCTTTTGAGAAAGTTGTTTTTTTGAAAGTGACTTTTTGGAAAGGTTTTAATATGCAACAAAATGCCAGATTTGTGAGAGATCACTTAAGAATGTGCAAAAGGAATAATATAGTAATTGTTAATTATAGTAATCTCTATGAGAATTTATAATGTTCTGAAATAAAGCTAAAGGAATAAAGGTAAATATTGACAAAGTGGCATCCATCACTAGCATCAGGAATAAAGAAAAAGGCAGGATATTTGAAGAAAGATGAATTTCAGTTTTTAGTGTGTTGCATGTAAGCAGTGATGCCCAGGTAGAGACCACCATCTATATAACTAAAGTAGTAAATTTGAGGCTGGAAACAAAATTATTGGCATTGTCAATACATGAGTTGTATTAAACTGGGAATATATGTGATCACTTAAGGAGAAGCTCAAGAGTAAGATAGGTTAGCAAAGTATAACACCTTGAAGAGTGACAGGTAAAGAATAGGCAGAGAGGGAGTCCCAAGATAGTGACCTAGAGCTCCTGAGTTTTTCTCCTCTCTTGGACCTGTGGAAAATATAGCTACACGTGGAACAGTTCTCTCTGAGAGAAATCCAGAAACTAATCAAGTGACCTCTATACATCAAGTGACTGAGAAAATATCTACATCAAAAATAGGTAGGAAAGGCTGTAGCACTTGTCATAAACCCCACTCCTAGCGTAACTCCATACAATCAGGAGGAAATGCCCAACTCACACCCTGTCAGAGGAGAGAAGGGTTTAGACCATACGTCGAGCACTCCGCTATTTAAGCCTGCCACCCAAGGGACAGGTGCCAAATCACCTGGCTTGTACCTAGTTCCTCATTCTCATTTACGCTTGCACTTCACAAAAGCTTACAGTGGGAGAATGGGTGAAAGCTCATTTGCTGTGTATCTTTTATACTTACAGATAGTTTGAAGTTTGAATGTTCTGTTTTCTGGTTATACTGAGGATGTGGGGTTTTGTTGTTTCAGTTGGTGGTATCCTTACTTCTGTGTCTTCTGGACTGGATCATGGCCTTACCTCTTAAGACACTGCTCCAACCAGTCCATGCTACAGGAGCAGAAAATGATAAAATAGAAAAATCTGTTCTTAACTGCATTTATAAGGTAAACTTTGCTTTATCATTTATTTGGTAACCAAGGATTTTTGAAACCTAAAGAATTAACATTTCTTAGTATTGCATTTTCATTGTTTTAGAGCTAGCAATTTTCTAAGAACATAGATTTATCTTACAGTACCTGTGGACAATTTAAAAGTACTTCTTACAAGACTTTGTTTCATTGCAAAATGTTGAAAAGTGAAATCTTTGTTGAATGTGAGAATCATTAGTTAAATATTGCTCATTCTTTTTAAGAAAAATTTTACCTTGATTGAAGAGGTGTGTTTAAATATTTAAAAATTTTGTCAAGTTCTTGTATTAGCAGTTGTTTTCTCCTTTTACCTTTATTTTCACTGAAAAGGAAAATGTGGTATGTTTTTTCCCCTGTATTTGCAGGTATTACATGGGTGTGTTTATGGAGCTCAGTGTTTTAGCAATCCGAGGTATTTTCCAATAAGCCTTTCTGATTTGGCATCTGTAGATTATGATCCTTTTATGCATTTGGAAAGCCTAAAAGAGCCTGAACCTTTGCACTCTCCTGATTCGGAACGATCTTCTAAACTCCAGCCAGTAACAGAAGGTAAAATGAATTCTCTTCAGGACAGTACTGTTGCTTGGGTTCTGCCAGAGTATGCTTTGAGGCCTACGTAGAAATACTGGAAGGAAGTATGCCTTACTTTATAATTGTTTACCTTGCCATGTATATTATAACTAAAGTTCATTTTTAGTTTAAGAAATAACTTCAGATACACAAGTACTAAGATCATACGTGATGACATTCCTTTTATACTTACAGGTATTCTGATACTGATTAAGTTCTTTAACCATATTGTGATTAAGTTCTGATTAAGTTCTTTATTCTGATTAAGTTCTTTAACCATATAGTTTTTATTTCTGATTAAGTTCTTTAACCATACAGTTTTTATATTCAGTGAGTTTACTATCTGAGATAAGGAAATATGTAGGCAAGTAACCTTATGATATGACTACATATAAAAATAAAAGTACATCCAAGATGCAGGGGTATAGTATGATGCAGGGGACTCAAACCCAGTGTTCTTCGACAACCTAGAGGGATGGGAGGTGGGAGGGACGTTCATCAGGGAGGGGACATATGTATACCTATGCTGATTCATGTCGATGTATGGCAGAAACCAACACGATATTGTAAAGCAATTATCCTTCAATTAAAAATTAAAAAAAGATGCAGGGGTAGCCCAGAGGAATCCCGCAATTATTGAAGGGTTTTAAGGAGGTGATATACATGGTAAAACTATTATTAAGAGCTCTTTGAGAGTAGTATTTTAGGAATCAGCAGACTGTGGCCCACACCTGCCACCTAAATACAGTTTTATTGAGACACATCCATGCTGTTCATTTAAATATCATAATGGCTGCTTTTGTGTAGTAATAGCAGTGTTGAGTAGTTTGGACAGAGAGAGCATGGCCCATAAAACCAAAGATAATTTACTGTCCTTTGCAGAGAAAGGGATTTGCTTGATCTCTAATATGTTAGATTGATTTTTAGGGAGCTTGCAGTAGGAGAGACAAGAGTTGCTAAAGGGTTAAATTGGTTATATCTTCCCCAAACTAGACCAAGAATATGAGAAAGTTTAAAGAATTAGGGAGGGAAATGAGAGCAGTATTAGAAATGGTTTAACTAGGAGCGCCTATTGGATATTCATGTGACTTAGTGGGACAGTTCATTGTACATGCAGATCTCCACCTTAGCAGAGAGGTCTTTGTTAGGAATATGTATTTACACAGATGTGTGTGTTCTGAGAAGAAAAGGTTAGACAGGAAGGAAAACCAGGAAAGAGTAGTTTCTCAGAAACAGAAGAAAAAGATTTTTGAAAGACTGGCCAAAGGTATTAAATGATAGAGATATTAAGTACAAAAAGACTGACAAATACATCTACTTTGGTTTCAGCAGAGTAGAAGACAGAAGTGGATGGCTGTGGGTTAGAGAGCAAGCAGGACTTAAGGAAGTAGAGCCATTTGTCAAAAGTGCTCTTTAAAAAAGTCAAGAAAAATGATAAAACAGATAAGATTATTCAGCATTAAAGGAGTTTTAAAAAGAGCTAAACTCCATTATAAACTGGGAAAGAAAGTTGTAACGGGTTCATTAACAGTGAAGTTCCTGAGAGCTAGAAAGTTTAGGTATTAATATTAGCTCTTCTTCTGAAATCAGAAAGATGAAGAAAATTGAAATAAGTTAAGAGGACTGACAGAAGTATTGAGGACCCAATAGAAAGGGGAAACCACAATGTTTTGTTTACATCTCTCAACATTCCGTAAATTGGATCTGGCAGATAGACAAGGGAACGATGGCTCTCAGAATATTGGTATGTGGTTTAATTATAGAGTCTAGGGTTGGTGAGGATTGAACTGATGTTAGGAAATAGCTAATAAGCTGGAAGAAAGTAGAAGTGATCCTATGAATCAGAAAGTAGATGTGGTTGGTGATAAGAAGTTTGAGCAGTGATCCTCAGCCTTGGCTGCATATTACAATACTGATACTCTGGTCCCATCCATAGAGGTTTTGATATATTGATCTGGGACTCCTCAGGCTTTTAAAACGTTGCAGGTGATTAATATCCAGCCAAGGTTGAGAACTGCTGGGCTTATCAGTATGTTAGGACAGTGGTTTATTAAATGAGTTTTTAAGCAGCAGACACTCTTCAGATAAATTTCACAAGGAAGTCTACTTTGTAAAACTTCTTAAAGTAGAGCTACAATGAAGATTCAGCAGACTTCTTTCCCATTCATGTCTAAGAGCCCTCTCCAAGGGCTCTTCAGAACAGAAATGGAAAGTCAATAGATTAGGAGGTTTTGGTTAGAGTATACACTATTAAGGGAAAGTTTGATTTTTAAAGGTAGAATAGTTATAAATAATTAAAACATTCAGAATGTGGCCATGGTAATGGATTGGTGACATAAAATGCAAGTGAAGGTATAAAGTTACGTATCAAGGAAATACAGGGCTTGGGTTTTGAGTCAACCACAAATACCTAATAGTTTGTCTAGAACACATATGTACAAGTGAACTAGGAATGTAATAAAAATAATTCAGACAATAATTGATATACATGACTTATTTCTTTAGATTTGGCATAATACAGTGTTTATTTTACTTAAAAACAAAGTTAAATGAAAATATTCTTTCCTTTTTGCATTTTTAAAGGTGTGAAACAATAAAACTTGGTTCAGGGCAATATAGTATATTTCTTAAACAGTGAAATAAATAGTTTACTTAATATTTACTTACTAAAAGGGAAGTTTTAATGTATTTCATGTAAAATTTACTGTGCCGTTAACAGTCACTGTAAAAGAAAGGTGTAAAGATTTAAACAGATGAGCTTTATATTGATACCAAATACTCCATGGGGTACTATTCTCTAAATGTATTAAAGTTGTTCCCTTTGGACTTTCTTAAAGATATTAAGGACCAGATAAATGCAGAACCTTTTAGGAACAGCTGTGAGCTAACAGCAGGTGATTCTGTGGTCTGTAGTGACTACATGCTGAGGGTTTTTTGTTTTTTTTTAATGTGGCAAAAATGGCTAATTGTTGATGCATGCCTTCATCATCTTCAAGTACTTTTTTGGCCAAAGGTTTCTAAACACACAGTGTCCCTAATAAGCTCAGTATTGGACTGAACAAATCTGATTTGAAAACTATTGGCAGGAGTAGCTGTAATTATTAAATTTACTAAAGAAGCAAGATAGTGAAGTTGGCTTTTTGTCAAATGGCAGTAGTCTTATTAGCAGAAAGTCATCATTTGCAGGGTCAGAGTGAAAGAAGGCTCCAAAGGATTCATTCTGTCTTAATTATAGTTTCACCTGTACATATTATGCAAAGCTAATATTTAAAGCATTTGCCAAAATTAACTTCCTCTGCATGTTCTGTTATAGTGCAGTGAATTGCAGCAGCTTTTTATGTCTTGCTGCTTTTGTGTGCCATAATAATCTGTAATTATGGGTTTGCTGCAAATGCTTGTAGGGTTTGTTTAATCTGACGATCTGAAAAGACAACCTTGAATAGACTTACTTAAATGAATGTTAGTTACCCAAAGCATTAGAAGCACTGATATCTTCATTTTGCATTTTCTCACAAGGCTAGTTATTTTAGAATTTCATTTTTAATTTCTAAATTAGAGAATTTCATGTTTTTTATATCTAGGTAGATATGTAGAAGATATGTATGTTCAATAGCTAATGATTCAAAATAAATCTAAGTAATCCTAACTGCCAAATTAATAAGTTGAGAGGTTTTTTTTGTTTTAATCCTCGTATATTTTTAAATATCCTAGAATTAGAGAAGCAGTTTAGGAAAGAAAATGCTTTTACCAACTTGTGAAATCTAAGTTCATTTGTCAAATGTTCTCGGTGTTAGTAATTATGACATGTGTGAAGAAGCTCTCTAAACTGCATTCTCACTGTCTCTTTCCTTGAGGGGAGCATGTATAGAATGGACAGGACCTAGACTTAGGTTATTTCAGTTTTAGGGAAGGAACTGGCTCATTCTTACAGTTTAGTTATAGGCAAGTTTGCAAAAGGAATTCATAAAACCTTTGTGACTTACAGTGCTCTCAAAATTGATTTGTATTGTTTCAGTTATATCAGGCTTTGTATATGAGTTTTCAGTTCATCTTTACCAAAAACTCCATGGTATCCTTAGAGAAAAATGGAGTTTAAGAAGTTTTATGTGACTTGTCCATGATCACAGAAGAAGCCAAAGTCAGAAGTTCTTCTCTTTTCTGTAGTCCATTTTTATTAAATTACACTCTTTTGCTTCTTTAGAAATGTCTGCAAAGATTCACTGCCTAAATGAGTCACCTGTTTGTCACTCAAAAGGAAGAAAGGGGAAAAAAATTTTCTTGCATAAACTTAATTTAATCATAATTATCTATTACTATTTAAAACATGGCTTAGTTTATTTATTTGTTTTTTCATGGTTTAGTTTAAATGAGTTTTTCCAGTTGATCTTGGCCATTTATTAATTTATGTTAAGTACCCTTTTTTGACTCTGTACGCAGAAAAAACTTATTTGAATGCGTTGTTTCCGTATGTCAAAGTAATTTGCCAGAAGAAAAGGACAGTTTAACAAAAGAGAAAAATACGGAGATTGAGTTGTGATAAAGATGAAAATAATAACTGCCCCAATGTGATACCTTCTGTGGCAAATCCCTGAACTTGTAAACCCATTTGTCTTCTTGTTCAAAATGAGAAGTATTGGCTAGTTTATCTGCGAGGCCCCTTACAGTGTGAACACTCGTTATATTCTGAGTTATAATTAGAGAAGCAAAAGCAGGCACTAGATTCAGATTACCCGTTCCTCATCATTTCGTGGCCTATCTTTTTGCTTTACCATAGTAAGTCTTGAAAATGTAGGACTGAATTAAGATCAGTCATTTAGTTTCTTACGTAGTGTTAAAATAGCTCATTTTCAGAGCTAGCCGTAACTATAATCAAAGAACAGCTTGATGAAATTGGAACTTTTTAAGTAAATTGAAGAATGTTTATATATACATATATGTAATAAAACTTGATTGATTATGGAAGAAGATTAAAATTTTGACAGTAACATTTCCAAATCAACAAAGTCCAAAGAAAATTGTTCTTTTTTATATTTGGAATAATGAAGAAGATGTTATTGGTATTAATAGCATAGCTGCTGGCTTGTTACTTATGCTTTGCCTGTACCGAGGGGTGTCAGTTCTGAATCTTCCAGGCTGTTTCCTGGACTATATGACACTATTTGTCTCTCTTGCCTCTTTTTAAGTAATCATGCCAACAGTGTACAACTTAGTTCCCTTGTGAACTTTTAAAAAGTTGAGTTTCCTCTCTTTCTTTCTGCCTTTACTCTCTTTCTGTGTTCTTTGTCTTCCTTCCACCCTCCCCTCCTTTTTCCTCTTCCTTCAGGTCCTGACATTAGGCACCTTGCCTCTTCAGGCCTCTTATTGCTATATTCTTTGAGTTTTCTGTTTTTACCATTTCCTATGTTTTTGTTTTTGTTTTAAAGTTACTCATATAGATGTACTCCTTACCAGTTTACTGCCTTAGAAAAATAGGCAAGCCATAAATATTTTTCCTTTAAAGTTTCCTTGGCATGTACAGGCTACACTGACTCACTGTTTAAATTGACCCTGACTCCTGAAGTTTAGTTGAAAGATCACTTTTCTGTGACACTTTTACATCATCCATCTAAGCCATAGTTAAATGCTATTCAAGGCATGTTACAAACTATGTCTCTGTATCTCCTGATAAGATAAACTTATCAGTTGGATTTTGTTGACTTTTTAATCTGGGAGCAAAGCTATTTCACATGATTTAAAACAATTTTGAACCTTCTTTGAAGGTATGATGTACATTTAAGGGCCTCAATTTAAATTATTAATAAGAATCCATAAGCAAAAATTTCAAAAAGGGCTTTCTTATAAAAATTAACAAAACTTTATCTGAGTAGTTTTCTTCTTTGCCATCATTCTTGTAATTCATATGTTATATTGAAAATATTTGCTCTAATATTTGAATGTGATTTTGATAATGTGATGGAATCCCTATTTGCTGTCTGTTTCACTGTTATATGACTCTCTAGGAAGCAGCAGTATTCTCACTCACTTATATTTTTCTTTATTCCTAGTGAAAACTCAGATGCAGCAAGGATTAATCTCCATAGCTGCCCGCACTGTTATCACACATCTGGTGAATCACTTGGGCCATTATCCAATGAGCGGTGGTCCTGCTATGTTAACAAGTCAGGTGTGTGAGAATCACGACAATCATTACAGTGAAAGCACTGAACTTTCCCCTGAACTCTTCGAGAGTCCAAATATTCAGTTTTTTGTGTTAAACAATACAACCTTAGTGTCCTGTATCCAGATCAGAGCTGAAGAGAGTATACCTGGAGGAGGTTTATCTGCTGGTCTTGCATCAGCCAATTCAAATGTCAGAATTATAGTACGTGATCTTTCTGGAAAATATTCATGGGATTCTGCCATCCTGTATGGACCACCTCTTGTAAGTGGTCTGTCAGAACCTACATCTCTCGTACTTTCATTGTCTCACCAAGAGAAGCCAGAAGAACCTTCTGCATCTAATGAATGCTTAGAAGATATAACAGTTAAAGATGGGATTTCCCTCCAGTTTAAAAGAAGTTTTAGAGAAACTGTACCAACTTGGGACACAATCAGAGATGAAGAAGATGTTCTTGATGAGCTTTTGCAGTATTTAGGTGTAACCAGTCCTGAATGCTTACAGAGAACTGGAGTCTCACTTAATATTCCTGCTCCACAGCCTGTGTGCATTTCTGAAAAACAGGAGAATGATGTTATTAATGCTATCCTTAAGCAGCATACAGAGGAAAAAGAATTTGTTGAGAAACACTTTAATGACTTAAACATGAAAGCTGCAGAACAAGATGAACCAACACCTCAGAAACCTCAGTCAGCATTTTATTATTGCAGATTGCTTCTTAGTATATTGGGAATGAATTCCTGGGACAAAAGGTAAGGATAAAGGACAGGTTTTTCCTTTTTTAAAAGAAATATTAGTCTTAATCATTTTATGATCAGCATTTTAGTCTCCATTCTTTCCCTCACTAAATTTTACCTATCAGTTAGTTCTTTGACCAGTAGGCAGATTTTCTTTCTTTTTTTAGTCCACAGAGCCATAATCAGGTTTCTGAGGAATAAGAAGATAATTGAATCTAATGAATTAACTCTAACATTTTCATAATGACTAGTATAACTATCTGACTTAGAACACATAGCTCAAATAATTGAGAAAAATCTTTTTTCCAACCTTCATGTAAGCTAATAGGAAAAACTGTTTTTTCTTACAACACTTCTGACACCAAATGTGTGAGTTTCTCACACCAGGCAGTTTCAACAATACCTGGAGTTACCACAGACAAGAGCTTAGACTGATGAGATTGCCCTCTACTTCAGACACCAATTGCAACTCTGGGTAAATCAGGGGTTCCCACAACCCCCTTCTTGGATTTGATAATTAATTATAATGACTCTTAAAACATTTACTTAGGTTTATCAGTTTGTTATAAGGGACAATTAAAGGATATAGATGAGCAGCCAGATGAAGAGGTATGTGGAGTAAAGTCTGGAAGGATTCCAAGTGTGGAAATTCTGTCCCTGTGGAGTTGGAGTGTGCCACCCTCCCAGCACATTGAATGTGTTCAACCAGGAAGCTCCCTGAATCCCGTTGTTTTATTTTTATGGAGGTCTTACTGTGTAGGCATGATTGATTATTAACTCAATTCTCTAGTTCTTCTCTCTCCCCAGAGGCAGGGCTGAAAGTTTCAAGCTTGCTCTTTCTGGTGGCTTACTGTTTCTGGTGATGAGGCACCATCCTGAGGTTAACGAGAACACCACCAAAAGTTACCTTATTAGAACAAAATTAAAAGGAAACTCCAGAGGTTTTAGGAAGTCTGTGTACGACTCTACTGTCTCCTGCTGCTGCTGCTAAGTCGCTTCAGTTGTGTCCGACTGTGCGACCCCAGAGACGGCAGCCCACCAGGCTCCCCCGTCCCTGGCATTCTCCAGGCAAGAACACTGGAGCGGGTTGCCATTTCCTTCTCCAACTGTCACCTCCTATACTCAGGAAATTACAAGAGTTTTAGGAGCTCTGTTTGAGAAATTGGGGAGATATGTATCATATGACACAGAAATATACACTGGGGCTGTGTCCCCAATTTCTCAAACACAGCTCCTAAAACTCTTGTAATTTCCTGAGTATAGGAGGTGACAGTTGGAGAAGGAAATGGCAGCCCGCTCCAGTGTTCTTGCCTGAAGAATGCCAGCGACAGGGGAGCCTGGTGGGCTGCCGTCTCTGGGGTCGCACAGAGTCGGACACAACTGAAGCGACTTAGCAGCGGCAGCAGCAGCAGCTACTCTCTTTTGCTGTGCAATGGCCCGTATATTGCTTCTTGAGAAAAAGAAAGGAAGCTCTATTTTACTTTCATGAATGTAACTTATACATATTCAGCACCTGTATAATGTATTTGGTAAAATTTGCACACTGCTTTGTAGTGCAAAAAACACATATAATGTAAAACAAGAAAGAAACTCTATCTGGATTACGCATCCCTATCTGATAAAGAGTTAGATTTTGTGAAATATTTCTCATGAAGGATAACTTTCTCACACATTTTTATGAAACTCTTGAGAAAGAACCTACAAAGTGCTTTTATCCATTTTTCTGAATATGAATTTGGGAAACTCATAGCATCTGCAAGGAGACATTTACATGGTCAAGAGATAATGATCCACAAGCAGAAATATGAGGGACTCAGTAGAAATAATGACATATATTCTTTGCATTTTTTTAGGGTCTATTTCTCCTTTGTGTTAGAAGTATGAAAAGGCAAGAAAAGTGTAAGAATTGCATGAGTAGAGTGGAAAGTATTTCCAGGACTGTCATGTCATTCACTGCAAAGATGATGAAAATGTTTATAAATCTCTCTGTTTAGGAGGAGCTTTCATCTCCTGAAGAAAAATGAAAAACTACTTAGAGAACTTAGGAACTTGGACTCAAGACAGTGGTAAGTCGTTGAGAAATTTTCAAGTCTATATCTAGCACCTCAGCTGTTTCTATTCATAATGTGAATAATAATGTATTGTTGAATTACAAATTTCTGAACACAAACTTTTTTCATTTATACTATCTTAGAAATAATAAGCATTTAAAAAAATGTACAGCTACATTTAAATGTTTGATATCTTTGGATTATTTATATCTTTTTATATACTTCAGAATCATCTTTTGAGTTGAATAAATCTGATTGAACCTATAAAATGTCCTTTAGTTTCCCCATACTTAGATATTCCCTTTTGATTAGTGTAAGAGGCCAAAGTGAAATGACTGGTGTATGTATATAAGCTAGTAGCTACAAAAATATTAATGAAATGAAGAAGATGGAGATAGTTTGTTATATTACTATAAACCTGATTTCTAGATTCCTGGTGTATCTGGATGTGATTTCCTCAGAAACTCGTACTAGAAACTACAAAATATTACTTAACTGAAATTCCCATATGGTCAACTTACATATGCACTACTTTCCTTTTTAGGTTCATAAAAATAAAATTTATGAATAGGTGCTTTTTGGCAGTATAACTAGAAACACATTAGTAAAGCAGCACTTTGGATGGTACCATTATTCAGTTCAGTTCAGTCACTCAGTTGTATCCAACTCTTTGCGACCCCATGAATCGCAGCACACCAGGCCTCCCTGTCCATCACCAACTCCTGGAGTTCACTCAGACTCACGTCCATCGAGTCAATGATGCCATCCAGCCATCTCATCCTCTGTCGTCCCCTTCTCCTCCTGCCCCCAATCCCTCCCAGCATCAGAGTCTTTTCCAATGAGTCAACTCTTTGCATGAGGTGGCCAAAGTACTGGAGTTTCAGCTTTAGCATCATTCCTTCCAAAGAAATCCCAGGGCTTATCTCCTTCAGAATGCTTATATTTCTGAAATTTGAAATCCACAACATCCTTAACATTCACATTTCTTAACTGTCTCAACATCTTGCTTGAGTGATGTTTTATACTTTCGTGTCTACAGTTCTTGCTTTTCATGTTCTCCCAGTCAGTTTGCCCACCCACCACCGATTCCACTTGCCTGCCTGTCAAGCAGATTCACATATTGTTAACCATTTTTAAAACACCTTCTCTTACAATGTCAAAACTGTTAAGTTTATAGATATAGATATATATTTCTATAACCAGTTCTTTAATCAGAATCATTCTTAACATCTGCTTCCTCTACTCCTAGGCAGCAGTACATTACTAGAGAAAATTATCAGACCAGTATGATACAGGAAGTTACTGTAGATTCATGCATCTTTACTTCAACAATGCTGCCTCTGTTGTTTGGCAAATTTTTTATCCCTTGTTCACTTTTATAATACTTTACTTCTTAAAGTAATTATTATAAACCACTTCTTTGTTCCTCAAGTTGTCAGTGTAATCAAAAGTCATCTCTATATTCTGACCATTGAGAAACTAGCTTGTAACAAGCCATTCACCCTACCATCAGTATTCTGTAGGAGTGCAAAGTGAAGAAGACGATTCAGACCATTTCCACATCAAACACACATACCTTACATCTTTTTTTTAATTTCTCTGTATTGAGCCATCTTCTCTTGCTCGTTTTCTTTGTCAGAAAAGCATTTTTTTTCTTTCTATGCTTCTGCTTCCTATCTTCTTAGTCTCCTCTAGGATCTTCAGAAAGTTATTCCTTCTTTATCTTGTATTTCTACTTCTCTTGCCCTAAGTTTATGTGTTTAAAACAAAACTTTCCTCAGTTTTTATCCTTTCAAGCTATAATACATCCCTTCCATGTTTTTACTACCAAATTTATAAAAAAATGTACTTTTTGTTCATTTCCAGTCATTCTTGTTTTTCCTTGTTTTCAGCATTCCTCAGAATAATTTTTTAGAATAATGTATGATATCTTTGGCTGTTAAAGAAAATAGAAAAACTATTGTTATTCATAAGACTATTGTTAACATTTCTTTATGTATTTTAGTCTTTTTGATAGACATATATATCATTTTTGTTTTACAAAATTGGAATCATAGTAATATGTAGTAAGTTATGTCTTTTAAAAAAAACTCGATATTGTAAGCATTTTCTTCAACTGTTTTGATATTCTTCAAAAAAAAATATTTTTATGGCACCAAGTTCTGTGAATTTTTGACATGAGTTTTTATTTCTTCCCCTATAGTAGATTCCTAGAAATAGAATTCTTAGGTCAAGCATAAGAACTTATTTCAGGCCATATATATTATAAAATTGCTTTCCAGTAAGTACTGATTTCTAATCCCACCAACATTGTGTAACTGCAGCCTGTTCAGCACAAGATATTAATCACATTTTCTTAATTTTTATAATTCGAGGGGCAGATCATGGTATCTTATTAACCTATAGTTTTTAAATACTAGTGAAGTTAATATTTTTCATATACTTGTAAAAAAATTTTAATCTGTTTCCAAATTCTCTCTTGCTGTCCTTTTCCTCTTTAGGAATTTTTATTAATTATAAGAGCTCTCTTACATGTGTATGTCTTAAGGATTAATTTTGATAATTTGTGTTTATTGTGGGAGTTCTAGTTCAGTTTTCAACATCTTTAGGTGGCTTAACATACAGGTTTTTCATTTTATGTATTATTATCTCTCAATCTTTTTAATTTCTGTAATTGTGCTTAGAGAGTTCTGTCTTAAAATCAATTAAATAGTTAAATTTCCTTCTAGGTTTCTAAGTATTTATATTAATTTTTTAATCCCATCTGGAATGTATTGTGATTTATGGAATGAGAAATGGAACCACATTGAATGTTGGAAAATAGTCTATTTTTATAATTTGTCATAGAATTTGTTAAAGACCATATGTTTCCCATTGACTTGATATCATCTTTATCAGATATTAAGCTGTTTCAAAGCCATCTGTTTATTGCTATTAATTTGTCAATTTTCTGGAGATGTTACTGTTTATTACAGCTTTATAATTTAGTATCTGATAGGATCAGTCTTCTTCCTCATTTCATCCAAACACATTCTTCTTTTTGTAGATGTTCTTACCTGTTTTTTCTACCAGAGTTTTGTTAGAATTATGATATTGTTTTCCAGGGGAAAAAAATCCCATTGATATTTTGATTGGATTTGCAGTAAAACTTTCCTGTGGAAAGAGTAAACACCCTTATTATCATCATTTTTCCCATTCTGGCTCAGAGGGTAAAGCGTCT
The DNA here is from genome assembly GCF_016772045.2 of Ovis aries. NCBI lineage: Eukaryota > Metazoa > Chordata > Mammalia > Artiodactyla > Bovidae > Ovis > Ovis aries. The sequence continues at coordinate 43,585,336 of NC_056071.1, read as the reverse complement.
GACTACAATGCGGGAGACCTGGGTTCGATCCCAGGGTTGGGAAGATCCCCTGGAGAAGGAAATGACAACCCACTCCATTACTCTTGCATGGAAAATCCCATGGACTGAGAAGCCTGGTAGGCTACAGTCCATAGGGTCACAAAGAGTCGGACATGACTGAGAGACTTCACTTTCACTTTTTCACTTTCCCATTCATAATCATAGAGTGCTTTTTATTTGTTCTGAGACCCGGACATTACTTTTAGGGGTATATTTTACTTTTGTATTAGTATTCTGAGTAGAATCTTTCCCCTCACTGTATTTTGTATCTAAATACCTTAATGAAAATAAATAAATAAATAAATAAATACCTTAATAAATTCTCTTACTGATTTTATTTTATTTTTTGCCATTACCAAATCAGGAATTTATTTATTTTAATATAAAGTTATTTATTTTAATTGGAGGCTAATTACTTAACAATATTGTGTAGTTTTGCCATACATTGACATGAATCAATGGATGTACAATCCATGGGTGTACATGTGTTCCCCATCCTGAACCCCCCTCCCACTGCCCTTCCCATTCCATCCCTCTTGGTCATCCCAGTGTACCCTGGGATGACTCTTACTGATTTTAAACATTTTATAGTTGTCTCACTCTTAGGATTTGTTTAGGTGTACAATCATTTTCTGCAAATATCTCCTTTCAAAAAGTAATGACAAAAAAAAGGTTATGCTTTCTTTTGCTTATATCATCATGTCTTATTGCACTGAATAAAACTTAACTACAGTTTTAAATAGCTATAGGAAGACCGGTCATCCTCGTCTTGTCTACTTTTAATAGAAATGACTCTTCTATTTAATCCTTAAGTAAGATATTGGTTATTAGTTTGAAATAGATTATTTGTATCATCCTGGAAAAGTAGCTTATTTCCTATGAAATTTCATAATGAACAGGTGTTAAATGTTGTCAGAATCCTTTTCAGCGTCAACTCAAGTTTTCATATATTTTTATTTATTTTGCATTCAGCCTTTGCTTTCTTACCAAGTTGATACATATTAATTAGATTGTTTATATTAAGTAATTCTTGCATTCTTGGGATAAACCTTCCTAGGTCCTATGACTTCTTGCTGGGTTAAATTTACTAGAATTTCATATTTAATTAGGGCATGGTTCATCTATTAGAATATTTTACTTAAATTTTTGTCTGTTGTCATGTTTTTAAAATTAATGTTAGAGCCAGATTCATAAAATGAATATTCAGTTCAGTTCAGTTGCTCAGTCATGTCTGACTCTTTGCGACCCCATGAACTGCAGCACGTCAGACCTCCCTTTGCATCACCAACTCCCAGAGTTCATGCAAACTCATGTCCATTGAGTCAGTGAATCTATCCAACCATCACAGCCTCTGTCGTCCCCTTCTCCCACCTTCAATCTTTCCCAGCATCAAAGTCTTTTCAAATGAGTCAGTTCTTCGCATCAGGTGACCAAAGCAATCAAGTTTCAGCTTCAGTATCAGTCCTTCCAAGAACACTCAGGACTGATCTCCTTTAGGATGGACTGGTTGGATCTCCATGCAGTCCAAGGGACTCTCAAGAGTCTTTTCCAACACCGCAGGTCAAAATCATCAACTCTTCAGCACTCAGCTTTCTTTATAGTCCAACTCTCACATCCATACATGACTACTGGAAAAACCATAGCCTTGACTAGATGGACCTTTGTTGGCAAAGTAATGTCTCTGCTTTTTAATATGTTATCTAGGTTGGTCATAACTTTCCTTCCAAGGAGTAAGCGTCTTTTAATTTCATGGCTGCAATCACCATCTGCAGTGATTTTTGAGCCCCCAAAAATAAACTCTGACACTGTTTCCACTGTTTCCCCATCTATTTCCCATGAAGTGATGGGACCAGATGCCATGATCTTCGTTTACTGACTGTTGAGCTTTAAGCCAACTTTTGTACTCTCCTCTTTCACTTTCATCAAGGGGCTCTTTAGTTCTTCACTTTCTGCCATATGGGTGGTATCATCTGCATATCTGAGGTTATTGATGTTTCTCCTGGCAATCTTGATTCCAGCTTGTGTTTCTTCCATCCCAGCGTTTCTCGTGATTACTCTGCATATAAGTTAAATAAGCAGGGTGACAATATACAGCCTTTTCCTATTTGGAACCAGTGTGTTGTTCCATGTCCAGTTCTAACTGTTGCTTCCCCACCATATAGGTTTCTCAAGAGGCAGGTCAGGTGGTCTGGTATCCCCATCTCTCTCAGAATTTTCCACATTTGATTGTGATCCACGCAGTCAAAGGCTTTGGCATAGTCAATAAAGCAGAAATAGATGTTTTTCTGGAACTCTCTTCTTTTTTGATGATCCAGCAGGTGTTGGCAATTTGATCTCTGGTTCCTCTGCCTTTTCGAAAACCAGCTTGAACATCTGGAAGTTCACAGTTCATGTATTGCTGAAGCCTGTCTTGGAGAATTTTGAGCATTACTTTATTAGCATGTAAGATGAGTGCAGTTGTGCGATAGTCTGAGCATTCATTGGCATTGCCTTTCTTTGCGATTGGAATGAAAACTGACCTTTTCCTGTCCTGTGGCTACTGCTGAGCTTTCCAAATTTGCTGACATACTGAGTGCAGCACTTTCACAGTATCATCTTTCAGGATTTGAAATATGAAATAGCTCAACTGAAATTCCATCACCTCCACTAGCTTTGTTCGTAGTGATGCTTTCTCAGGCCCACTTGACTTCCCATTCCAGGATGTCTGGGTTGTGAAGATCTTTTTGTGCAGTTCTGTGTACTCTTGCTACCTCTTCTGAATATCTTCTGCTTCTCTGGTCCGTACCATTCCTGTCCTTTACTGAGCCCATCTTTGCATGAAATGTTCCCTTGGTATCTCTAATTTTCCTGAAGAGATCTCTAGTCTTTCCATTCTGTTGTTTTCCTCTATTTCTTTGCACTGATCACTGAGGAAGGCTTTATCTCTCCTAGCTATTCTTTGTGCATTCAAATAGGTAGATCTTTCCTTTTCTCCTTTGCTTTTCACTTCTCTTCTTTTCACAGCTATTTGTAAGACCTTCTCAACCAGCCATTTTGCTTTTTTGCATTTCTTTTCCATGGGGATGGTCTTGATCCCTGTCTCCTGTACCGTGTCACAAACCTCTGTCTATAGTTCATCAGGCACTCTGTCTATCAGATCTAGTCCCTTAAATCTGTTTCTCACTTCCACAGTATAAATCGTAAGGGATTTAATTTAGATCGTACATGAATGGTCTAGTGGGTTTTCCCTCCTTTCTTCAGTTTAAGTCTGAATTTGGCAATAAGGAGTTCATGATCTGAGACACAGTCAGTTCCTGGTCTTGTTTTTGCAGACTGTATAGAGCTTCTCCATCTTTGGCTGCAAAGAATATAATCAGTCTGATTTCAGTGTTGGCCATCTGGTGATATCCATGTGTAGAGTCTTCTCTTGCGTTGTTGGAAGAGGGTGTTTGCTATGACCAGTGTGTTCTCTTTGCAAAACTCTATTAACTTTGCCCTGCTTCATTCCATACTTGAAGGCCAAATTGGCCTGTTACTCCAGGTGTTTCTTGACTTCCTACTTTTGCATTCCAGTCCCCTATAATGAAAAGAACATCATCTTTGGGTGTTAGTTCTAAAAGGTCTTGTAGGTCTTCATAGACCCATTCAATCAGCTTCTTCAGCATTACTGGTTGGGGCATAGGCTTGGATTACCGTGATTTTGAATAGTTTGCCTTGGAAACGAACAGAGATCATTCTGTTGCTTTTGAGATTGCATCCAAGTACTGCATTTCGGACTCCATTTCTTCTAAGGGTTTCTTGCCCACAGTAGTAGATATTATGGTCATGTGAGTTAAATTCACCCATTCCAGTCCATTTTCGTTCACTGATTCCTAAAATGTCAATGTTGACTCTAGCCATCTCCTGTTTGACCACTTCCAATTTGCCTTGATTCATGGACCTAACATTCCAGGTTCTTATGCAGTAGCTCTTTATAACATTGGACCTTGCTTCTGTCACCAGTCATATCCACAATGGGGTGTTGTTTTTGCTTTGGCTCCATCCCTTCATTCTTTCTGGAGATATTTCTCCACTGATCTCCAGTCGCATATTGGGCACCTGCTGACTTGGGGAGTTCATCTTTCAGTGTCCTATCTTTTTGCCTTTTCATACTGTTCATGGGGTTTCTCAAGGCAAGAATACTGAAGTGGTATGCTGTTCCCTTCTCCACATTTTGTCAGAACTCTCCATCATGACCCATGGGTGGCCCTACATGGCATGGCTTAGTTTCATTGAGTTAGACAAGGCTGTGGTCCATGTGATTAGATTGGTTAGTTTTCTGTGATTGTGGGTAACATATAGTTATTTTTACATTATATCATTGTGGTACATTTGTTAAAATGATGACCCAGTGTTGATATATTAACTGAATTTTATGTTGGAGTTCACCCTTGGCATCGTATATTGTATGAGATAATGAGATTTAATAAAGGTATGGTGACACACGCATACCGTGCAGGCTTCCCCCATGGCTCAGCAGTGGAGAATCCACCTGCAGTGCAGGGGACACAAGAGACATGGGTCGGGATGATCCCCTGGAGGAGGGCGTGTCAGCCCACTCCAGTATTCTTGCCTGGAGAATCCCACAGACTATAGCCTGGTGGGCTGTAGTCCATGTGGTCACAAAAGAGTCAGACACAAATGAAGCGACTGAGTGCACATACCCTGTTACAATATAATACAGAATAGTTTCTGCCCTAAAAACCTCATGAGTATTATATCTCCTAAAAATTTAATACTGTCGTCTGTTCTCTCTTTTCTTTTTATTTAGTTTTTATCATGTGTTTGTTCTCTCTTTAAACGTTCTTTTCCCCTGACTTCAAAAGTCATGTTAAAATTACCTTGTTCTAATGTAAAATTTTTATTTTATTCCTTAATGACTTCCCAGTGCCTGATCAGATTCTTTAGAACTCAGGCCATACCAGCCAATATTGGCTATTCTTGGCTATTCGTGGTTGTTTTACATTACCTTATGCTTTTCTAGTTTTTGGCTCCTGCTAAACCACTTCCATTCTCATATATAGCTGGAGTATATGGAGGACATCTTCACTGAGACAGCATAGATTCTTTTTGATATTATATGCCAAATGAACACATGACATTTATTTTGCTTTTTTATAAGAATTAAATAATGAAACCACTTCCCTTTCTTCTTCTGACATAATAGGTTCAAGTAAAAATTCATTCTAATTATGTGATAAATAGTACAGCAACTTTGAGCTTCTTCTTAAGCCAAGAATCTGGAAACAAACCTGATTATTTGTCTGCAGGATTAGGAAGAAGGAAAATGAAAAGATTCTTTCTTTATAGTCTTATCTCTTCAACCATTTATATATACTCTGTTTTCTTTGACTAAATTAACTCATTCCTATTCTGCATGGTTGAACTACCATATTTTTAAACTTCAAATCTCAATTATTTTTATTATTCTCTCTATTGCAATGTATATATAGGGAATCAGAGTGCTTGTAACTTGGCATATTTCATTTTTAATTTTCCAATAGTAAGCTCATAATATTTTGCCAGTACTGGACTTATTATAGAATATTTGTGCCTATAAGTTCACTAAACTCATTTTTTTCTGATCTTTTTTACTTCATTCACTGTTGTGGCACATAATAATTTAATGGCAATCCGATATATACCAAGTATTTTAGTAGAAGTAGTAAGTAGAAAAATAAGAAGGAATGGTGAAAAATTAACATCTGATGTTAAAGAGCAGGTAAGGTCTTCTTCACAACAGAGGCCTGCAGTCCATGGAGTCACAAAGAGTCAGACATGACTGGGCAACCAAACAACAACAAGCTCTACTTTTACAAATTTCTAAAAGGGCATAGATAATATAAAGTGATTCTCTTTTACTTTTGCATTTTAAAGATTTATTTTCTAAATTTTCCTATTTGGCACATGTATTTCTCTTTTTGACTTAGTAATAGGTGAACATTTCTATATAACTCTGCTCAACTTTATTAATTGTGATTTATGAGTTCTAGCTGATAGCCCTTTATCTGGAATATTGAGAACACTGACAGGTCCCCTTTATGCCAGGATCAGAATTTACACATACTTCCAACTTAAATTTACTTCATACTTCCAACTTAAATTCTGACATCTTTCTTGAGATGTAATTCACATACCATAAGGTTCACTCAAAGTGTACATGTTTTTAGTATATTCATAGACAGCTATCACAGCAATTTTAGAGTATTTCCTTCAAAAAGAAGCATTGTTCCCATTACTGGTCATTCTCCGTTACCCCTGAACACTAGCCGCTACTCACCAGCTGTAGACAACATTTATCTACTTTCTTTCTCTATAGATTTGCCTGTTCTGGATATTTAATATAATAGGACTCAAACATATGTGGTCTTTTGTGAGGGCTTCTTAGCACTGTGTTTTCAGAATTCATCTATGTTGCAGCGTGTGTCAGCACTTCATTTCTTCTTATCCCTGAATAATACTCATTTGTGAATATACTGCATTTTGTTTATTCATTCATAAATTGATGGACATTTGCGTTAGTTTCACTTCTTGGCTGTTATGAATAATCCTGCTGTAAACATTCGTGTCATTTTTTACATGGACATTTTATAGTTCTGTGAACTTTTTAATAAGATTTTTATAATTTTAGACATTATATTCAGAGTCTGTGATGCTTTTTAATTTTTGTATATGGTGTCAGGTAAGATTCCAACTTTATTCTTTTGCATTACAGATATCCAGTTCCCTCAGGACCATTTGTTGAAAATACTTTTTTCTCCTATTGAGTTGGCTTGGTACTGTGGCAAAAAGCCTTTTTTGTCCATTAAAAAATGACACAAATGTTTACAGCAGCATTATTCATAACAGCCGAGAAGTGAAACTAATGCAAATATCCAACAACTTAAGAATGAATAAACAAAATGTAGTACATTCACAAATTTAGTATTATTCAGGGATAAGAAATGAAGTGCTGACACATGCTGCAACATAGATGGATTTTGCAAACACTGTGCTAAAAACCCTGTCACAAAAGACCACATATATATGTCTCTGCTGTGGTAATACCACAGGCTTCCCTGGTGGCTCAGGTGGTAAAGAGTCTGCCTGCAATGCAGGAGACCCGGGCTCGATCCTTGGGTTGGGAAGATCCCCTGGAGAAGGGAATGGCTGCCTACCCCAGTATTCTTGCCTGGAGAATTCCAGGGCAGAGGCACCTAGCAGGCTACAGTCCAGGGGGTCACAGAGAGTCAGCCAGGAATGAACTTCTTTTACTTCCATGATTGTACCACGGTCCATTGATTGCTACAGTTTTGTAGCAGGCTTTAAGACTGGGAATTATGAGTCCTCTGATTTCATTCTTCCTTTTCAAGATTATTTTGACTCTGGAATTTTTTGCATTTTCTTGTGAATTTTAGAATTGGCTTATCAACTTCTCCAAAAAAAGGGAAGCTAGGATTTTGGTAAAAGTTGTATTAAATTTATAATCAATTTGGTAAATTTCATAATAAGTTTTTTAAGTCCATGAATATGGGATTTTTTTTAAGATATTTACTTTTCTTCAAAAACATTTTGTGGCTTTCAGAGTATTTAAGTTTTGTACTTTTGTTAGTACAAAATATTTTTGTTAAGCATTTTTATTATTGTATGTTTTTGATGCTATTATAAAAGAAATAGCTTTCTTTGTTTTTGGATTGTTCATTGTTTATAAAAGTACAGTTGGGTTTTTGTATGTTGATACTATATCCTAAATCCTTCCTGAAGTCATTTACTAGCTCTGATAGCTTTTTAGTCTTTATTGCTTGTACCATACAAATATGGGAATGGGGACAGACATATGTGGAGGAGGGAGACTTGTCAGATTAATGACATAAATACACAGAATGGAAAAAAGAATCCCTTGTACCCAAACCAACCCCCACCTCACCCTAAGATGTCTCTCTTAACTACCTGTAACATTTTTATTTAAAAGTCTAATATAGCAACATCAGCTCTTTTGATTACTATCTGCATAGCATCTTTTTCCATTTCCTTTACTTTCTACTTTGTGTCTTTGAATCAGAAGTACATTGATAGTTGTTTGCTTGAGTCATTTATTGTTATCTTGGAAAGCCAAATTTCATACAAGAAGTTTGCTTTTAGGAGCATTTTTAATTTTAGGGAGAACTAAAACTAAAATGTCTCAGAATTTGTCAGTTATTTCATAAAGTTTTATAGTATTTATGTATGAATTTCTTATAAGTAATTTGGAGAAATGGATCATTTCTTATTCATCTCTGTACTCCTACTTAGTTTTAGTTCTAAAACACAGTCCCTCTAACTCTGGGATTCAGCTACATTGTACAACAGGCAGCTCTTCAGATGCTTTGTGCACTCACACCTATGTGTCTTTCTGGATGCCGTCTCTTCTTCATCTGTCAAATCTTAGTTGCCTTTACCGAACTTAATATTACTTTCTCTTTTAAATTTCTGTCTAATTTCTCAGTCAGAAGTAATCATGCTTTTCTTCTGTCCAAATCACAATTTTGTAACTTTCAGAATTTTTTACTTATACTTAGATCTCTCTCTTTTTGAATTATAAGGTTTAATTCATTTTCATCTTTTTTATTGCCCCATATTTAGAAGTTTATTATTGGATAAATTAATGATTGAATGAATGGTGAAATCTTTTGTTTTATAGCCGAGAGACACACAAGATTGCAGTATTTTATGTTGCTGAAGGACAAGAAGACAAACATTCCATTCTCACCAATACAGGAGGAAGTCAAGCATATGAAGATTTTGTAGCTGGTCTTGGTTGGGAGGTATTGTTTCTAAATTATATAAATATCATTTTATTTTCATTTGGAAGCAGCAGTTTTCTTTTTCCTTTTAGTTTACTTTAGAAGCATTATTTTAGGAGACTCAGCAACTTAACAATGGATTTGTTATTGTTTCTGCCTTATATCTCATCTACAAAGACAGCAGCGATTGGGATTTAGGAAATCTTTTGACTGTTTTATCATATAATATATTCTCAGAGTGTACTAAATTCATAGACTTAAAAGATCCAGATTTTCCTCACAATTATGACCATTAGACTAGTGATCTTAAAATGAAGATATAAATATTCTAGGACTGTCCCAAGGGTTCTGACTGACCATGTTGGTATGGTTAGTTATGAGGAGATAAGTTTCTAGATCCTCAACTTTACTAAAATTAATGTGTGAGAACCCTTCTACCAGTCTCTCGCCTCTCCTTTTCTGTTCTTCATCTTTGTTAAAGTATACCTCTCACTCACCTGAGGTCTACATTGCCCTCTAAGGTTTGGTACCCAAAAAAGAGACAGTTCATTCAAGAGGGCATGTTCCCGAGAGAGAGTATCTCCAGTTGCAAAGCAGGAAATATTGGAAGGTGCTACACTTTATGTCATGCTAGCAACCAGCTCATGTCAAGGTTCCTGAACCAATTTGTCTGTGTTAATAATTATAGCTGGGAAGTGAGGTGTTTGTAATAGATTTGAATTAGTATGTTTATTTAAATTGTAAAATGGTGAGGCAGACATGTGCTAACAGAAAATGGAGAATATATATAAATGTATAAATATATATGTAAATATGTATAATAAATATATATATAAATATGTATAAATGGAGGAACCCACTTTTTTAATTTTTATTTTTAAGTTATTCGTTGTTGGCTGTGCTGTCTTCATTACTATATGTGGGCTTTCTCTAGTTGTGTCTAACAGGGACTACTCTACATTGCGTCGCATGGGTTTCTCATTGTAGTAGCTTTTCTTGCTGCAGAACTTGGGCTCTAGGCACGTGGGCTGCAGTAATTGTGGTGTGAGGGGAAAATATATGTAAAGAACACATATATAACTATAGTGTACTGGAAATTGGGCTTCCCATGTGGCTCAGTGTTAAAGAATCTGCCTGTAAATCAGAAGACGTGGGTTCAATCTCTGGGTTGGAAATATCCCCTGGAGAAGGAAATGGCAACCCACTCCAGTATTCTTGCTTGGGAAATCCTATGGAAGAGGAGCTTTGCAGGCTACAGTCCATGTTGGTCGCAAAAGAGTCAGACACAGCTTAGCAACTAAACAACACTACCACCAAGCAAATATTCATGGCAGTTATATTACAAACCAGGGGAGGGTTAAAGGACATAAAGTGACAGGTTTCTGTGTTTCACTCAAACTGGTAAAATGACAACATCGGTAGACTGTAATAAGGTATGTTTAATAAATACCAAGATAAACCAGTAAGAAACATATAACAGAAGATACGCTCAAAATGATAACTAAAATCAGAGTTCTAAAATATGTTTCAAATAACCCGTAGGAAATAGAAAAAATAAAAGGGCAAATGTGCAGAGAACAAAAAAATAAAATGGTGAGCTTATGCTCTAATGTATCTGTCATTACAGGAAATATTAATGATCTAAATGTAACAATTGAAATTGGCAGTCAGGACTTCCCTGGTGCTCCAATGGTTAAGAATCCACCTTCCAGTGCAGGAGAAGCAGGTTTGATCCCTGGTCAGGGAGAAGGAAATGGCAACCCACTCCAGTACTCTTGCCTGGAAAATCCCGTGGATGGAGGAGCCTTGTAGGCTGCAGTCCACGGGGTTGCTAAGAGTTGGATACGACTGAGCGACTTCCTTTTCACTTTTCACTTTCATGCATTGGAGAAGGAAATGGCAACCCACTCCAGTGTTCTTGCCTGGAGAATCCCAGGGATGGGGGAGCCTGGTGGGCTGCCATCTATGGGGTCGCACAGAGTCGGACACGACTGAAGCGACTTAGCAGCAGCAGCAGCAGGGAACCAAGATCCCATATATTGCAGGGCAACTAAGCCCATGCATGTGCTGCAGCTGCTGAGCCCACATGTTCTAAAGCCTGTACACTACAACTTGAGAGAGAAACCTGCTGCTGCTGCTACTGCTGCTAAGTCACTTCAGTCGTGTCCGACTCTGTGTGACCCCATAGACGGCAGCCCACCAGGCTCCCCCGTCCCTGGGATTCTCCAGGCAAGAACACTGGAGTGGGTTGCCATTTCCCTCTCCAATGCATGAAAGTGAAAAGTGAAAGTGAAGTCGCTCAGTCGTGTCCGACTCTTAGCGACCCCGTGGACTGCAGCCTACCAGGCTCCTCCGCCCACGGGATTTTTCAGGCAAGAGTACTGGAGTGGGGTGCCATTGCCTTCTCCAAGAGAAACCTGCAAACCACAGCAAAGAGCTAGCATGCTGAAAGATCCCATGTGCTTCAGCTGAGACCCAAGGCAGCCAAATAAATAGATAAATTTTTTTCCCAAAAAAATTGGCTGAGTGGATTAAAGAACATGACTCACTTATATGCATTGTAAAAGAAACTCACTTCGAGTATAATATTACAGGCTGGTAGAAAATAAATGGACAGAAAAAATTATATTATGCAAATCTTAAAGCCAGAGTGACTGAATTTATATTAAATAAGGTAGGCTTCAGAGCAGAGAAAATTATCAGAGATAAGGCACATTCTATAACAATGATAAAAGGGTCAGTCCACTAAGAAGACTTAAAAATCCTAAACGTGTGCAGCAAACAACAGAACTGCAAAATATGTGAAGCAGAGCTTATAGAACCAAAAGAAGAAATAGGCAGATTCACCAAAAAATGGAGACTTTACCCCTCTCTCAACAACTGAGAGAAGTAGAGAGAAAATCAGCAAGTGTATAGAGGGTCTCAACACCACCAACAACCAATAGGACCTAATGAACATTTATATAAAACACTCCACCAGCAATATCATAACATTTTCATTGTCTGAGGAACATATGCCAAGATAGACAATGTATGAACCATTAAAAGAAACGTCACATTTTAAGGTGTCGAAATCATATAAGGTGTGTTCCAACTACAATAGGATCAAACTTGAAATCATTAACAGAGAAATAATGGGAAAACCTCCAAACACTTGGAAAAGTTACATGCCATGTAATCCACTTACATAACATTCTTGAAATGACAGTTTTAGTAGTAAAGAACAAGTTAGTGATTGCCAGGCATTAAGAAGGAGGTGGGGTAGGGGGGAAGTGGGTGTGGGTCATGTAACAGGGCAACACGGGGAATACTTGTGGTGATGAAAATGTTGTCTCAATCATATCAATATCAGAATCCTGGTTATAATATGGTTCTGCATTGGGGGAATCGGAGCAAAGGGTACATAAGATCTCTTTCTGTTATTTCTTAGAACTTTGTAGAATCTATAATTAATCTCCAGATAAAACATTTAATTAAAAAATAGAGATCTGCACATTACAAAACTTTTATAGCAAGGAGCGCTAAACTTATACTTTCTCCTTACGTACTTAGAAAATTGACTTGAAACTAACTTTCTCACTAAAAGAAAACAACAAAAATGTACACTTAAAATATCATTTTTGTAACCTATCAGCAGAGGTCATACATTTTGATAATATATTTGAGAGCATATGAGGGAAACACTCATGCAACTGTTGGTACAATCTACAGGGAGCAATTTGGTAGTGGGTTTCAAAATCAGAAATGCACATGTCCTTTGACTTAAATTTCCACTTTTGACTGTCCTACAGATCTACTTTCACAAACGCAGCATGATATGTGTTCAGTGTTATCCAGTGCAGCATTGACTGTAATAGCAAAAGACTGGGAAAGTCTAAATATCCTTCAAGTAGGGCACTAAATTATTGTACATCAAGAAAAGGGACTTCTGTGAAGTCATAAAAACAAAAAGATGACTAGGCTGTTACTAATAAGGAGTATTTTTCAAGAAGTTTTAAGTGCGCTAAGGCAAGTTGCAGAACATTGTATATCTATGTTGTATGTGTGTGCACGCACACATACATACCTTTAAAATTTAATTGTATATAGAGAACATTTTTGGAAGCATACTTAAGAGATTGCTTTGTTAGAGTGAAACTGAGTAGCTAGAGATGAGAAATATGGAAGAAAAAATACTGACGTAGCTTTTGAACTTTTAATTGTGTGAATGTATTACTGAGTTAAAAATAAATTTTAAACATTATAAATGAGGAAATCTTATGGTAATGGAATGACAGCTAACTTGTTATTTATACATTCAGCCATTAGTAAAATATACTGCTAGTAGAGATATGTTTAGTTCAAATATGCAGAAATTTGCTTTTGTAAGTCTCTCAGTTCAGTTCAGTCACTCAGTCATGTCCGACTCTTTGCGACCCCGTGAATTGCAGCACCCCAGGCCTCCCTGTCCATCACCAACTCCCAGAGTTCACTGAAACTCACATCCATCGAGTCGATGATGCCATCCAGCCATCTCATCCTCTGTCTACTTTGCACTTATTTATATTTTGTTTTTTACAAGCATATATATAGCTGTTTTCTCTGAATGGAGAGATACAAGCCATGTTTAAGTTTTGGTTTTTTCTTTACAGTATTTTCTTTGGTTTTCTTCAATGAGCAAGTTACTGGTCTGTGCATCGAATAAGTCCAGTGAAATGACCCTGATATTAAATATATCATAATTGGGAAAAAGAGATTTAAAAGTCTTTGCACAGATTAATTTGAAGATTTTTTAATGCATTTGAAGTGTACATTTTTGTATTTTTGTTCTGGGCTATGATAGGTACTAATAATTAGGCAGCCAGTTTTGATGAATAAATATGTCACACCAAAGTAATTATTTAATCAAACTGAAATTACTGTTGTTGTTGTTGTTGTTGTTTTAAACTTTTCCCCAGATCATTTCCAGTCTTGATTTTTGCCACTTGGTTTTTACTCTTTGCCCTTGATGTCTCCCCTACAGCCTTTACAATTTAACACCTAATAGCCTAACAACATCCCATGGATGGAGGAGCCTGGTGGGCTGTAGTCCACGGGGTCACTACTAGTCGGACACGACTGAGCAACTTCACTTTCATGCATTGGAGAAAGGAAATGGCAACCCACTCCAGTGTTCTTGCCTGGAGAATCCCAGGGACGGGGGAGCCTGGTGGGCTGCCATCTATGGGGTTGCACAGAGTCGGACACAACTGAAGCGACTTAGCAGCAACAGCAGCCTAACAACCTAGTGGGCTGCACTCAGCAGTTGATTCTTTTGCTAATTAGTTCCTACTAATTAGAGATCTTCAGATACTTAACAAGATCTACCAGGGTATAGAATAGTTCTAACTAATAATTCTGGAACAAGCCATGGTTGGTAGTATGCAAAAGACTTCATTCCCCATATTTTTTGCAAAGTGAGAGACTTGAGTCTTTCTCCGTAGTGAGTTTAGTTTGGTTTTGTTAATAAACATTATGTGTCTTTTCATTGCTTCTAGGTAAATCTTACAAACCATTGTGGTTTCATGGGAGGACTACAAAAAAATAAAAGCACTGGACTGACCACACCGTATTTTGCTACCTCTACAGTTGAAGTAATATTTCATGTGTCAACAAGAATGCCTTCAGATTCTGATGACTCTTTGACCAAAAAAGTAAGTGCTAAGGAAAAAAGTGCTCAGAGTTAGAATCTTAGTAAAATATGTGAGCAAGTAAATCTAATTGATTAAGAGCTATTTCTGAGTACTTTGTTCTTCACCTAGTACTGTTTTAAAAAACAGTAAAAAACTGTTGCAGAGTAAACTGTTTTCCTTAATGATATGATTGACGGTTATAGTCTTAAAAAAGCATTTGCCTTCAAGAAAATGGGCATTTGAAAAATTGAAAAACTACTATATATGTTCAGATTGGTGAAATTATAATTCACGTCCCCACACAGAGATGGATGTAACATTTATATTGATTGAGGGAAAGGGAAAAAATGAAAATGTAAATTATTATAAAGCATTTAAAATGTGCTTTATAATAAATTTTAACTAAAAATATAGCAGATAAAATAAGTCTTAATTCATTAAAATAGATTTTACTGCCTTAGGATTTATGAGAGGTACAGTGAAATGGTTTTAGTGGCCCATGTCTTTTAAAACCTACACCACCATTTTGCTGTAGCTGACGCCAGCATTCAAACATCATTCTAGTGACCACAGACATACCCTGGAATAAAATTGTGTGTGCTCAATCCATGTTTGGTGTTTTTAGGGAGAAACACATTTTTCAAGTGAAACCTTGTCCACCATTTCTTTCATCTTCTTTTTTTCCTATCCCTCAGTTTATTCAAAACCACTGCTGAATGTAACCTGCTTAATACAGTAGACCATTTTACTCAATACTCTTATGTTAGTTAATATCAGAGCTCATCACAGTTCATTAATAACCTATGAAAACAGTTTCATACTTATACTCTTTTGAAAAGGACCTTCAGAATTCCTCTCAAATACTTTATAAGATTGAATTAATACCCTTGATGTTTTTTGTTTACATTTTAGAATACTGTTGGAAATTGCCTACTAAATGAGTAATGGTTAGAATAACTAATATATGGGTGCTAATTAGATTGGAATGAATAGTAAAGGTATAGGTAATTGATGCTTAGGAAGATAAGTATATTTAGTCACAGATTTTCTATAGAGTATCTTAGCATATAGCTTCTAGTAATACAGAATGAGACACAAATACTGACGAGAAAATGGTAGAGTTGGGTTGGTGTAAAACTTCAATTAAGCACTTTCTTCCATCTTCTCATTTTAAATCTGTATAAAAATAAGCCATACCCAAATTAGAGACAATTATGGGTATAATGCAAAAAGATAAATTATTGTAATCATTAAGAACTTGTCAGTGATCCTCGTTTTCACAGAACCGTGGATACAACTTTTAAACCCCAGAGCAGAGTCTAAAATTAGTAGTATCTTCAATTGCAAACATAAGAGCAGAACAAAGTATATCATTTTTTGTTGAAAATTTTTTAAAGAAACTTATGTAGGATATTTTTACTTCAATATATTAAACCTGATGGTTATAAGGTACTTGAAGTTGTATTTTTGCAACCTTTATAGCAATGTCTTAAATTAAGATTTCTTATTTTCTTCACAGCAGTCACAAAGGTCTTCCTTAATTATTTAAGAAGAATCTGAAATGGATGTTTAACAATCCATTATCATAGCAAAATTAATTTTGGAAATGTGTTAACACCATTTAAGAATAGTTAAATGGTTGAGTTCTAATTAAAATTATACTCTAAATGGTGAAATTTTTAAGTATTAGATATATTAGAGTATATTGAGGGATTAAACCTTAAATACTAATAGTTTCATTTATAAGCACAGAAATTTTTATTGTGGTAAAATATGTATATAAAACAAAATTTATCATTTTAATCATTTTAATATGTACAGTTCTTTGTCATAAAGTACATTTACAGTGTGGTACAGCCATCACAAACATTGATTTTCAGAACTTCTCCATTTATTTCAAAATATTTTTTGACCTATGTGTTGCTTAGAACTGTGCTGTTTAATTTCCAAGCATTTGGGGCTTTACCAGCTATCTTTTTGTTATTGATTTCTAGTTTAATTCCATTGTGGTCTAAGAGCAGACATCATATGATTTCTATTTTTTTAATTTGTTAAGGTGTGTTTTATGGCCCAAGTATAGTCTATCTGGTGAATGTTGTGTGCGAGTCTGGGAAGAATGTGTAATCTGCTATTGTTGAATGAAATAGTCTATAAATGTCAATTATACTCACTTGATTGATGAAGCTGTTAAGTTCAACTATATCCTTACCAATTTTCTGCCTGCTAGATCTCTCCTTTCCTGAGAGGGGTATTAAAGTCTCCAACTATAATAGTGGATTCTTCTGTTTTCCTTGCAGTGCTGTCAGTTTTTGCCTCACATATTTTGACACCCTGTTGTTAGGTACATACACCTTAGGATTGGTTATGTTTTCTTGAAATATTGACCTCTTTATCATTAGGTTATGCCCCCCTTTATCATGGGTTATCTTCCTTGCTCTGAAGTGTGCTGTCTCTGAAATTAGTATAGCTACTCCTGCTTTCTTATTGGTGGTATCATGGTATATCTTTCTACATCTGTTTACTTTGAATCTGTATGTGTCTCTATATTTAAAGTTGATTTCTTGTAGACAACGTATAGTTAGGGCTTTTTTTTTTTAAATCCACTCTGACAGTCTCTATGTATTTGAATCATTGACATTTAAAGTGATTATTAATATAATTGGACTAATATTTACCATGTTTGTTATTATTTTCTATTTGTTACTCTTGTTCTTTGATTTTGTACTTTACATTTTTTTCCTGCCATTTGTGGTTATAACAGCATTTTAATGATTCCATTTCTCTCTTTTCTTGGCATATCATTTGTGCTTTTTTTAAAAACTGTTTTCCAGTTCTTGCCCTAGAGTTTGTACTATTCATTTATAACTAAATCCTCTTTCAAATAACACATGATGCTTCACTAAAAGTACCTATGTGCCCAATTTTTCCCTCCTATCCCTGTGTCATTGCAGTATCATTCATTTCACTTTTACTTAACCGTGTATATAGATGAGTGTGTTAGGCACTCAGTAGCATCCTACTCTTCGCAACCCCATGGACTGTAGCCCACTGCTCCTCTGTCCATGCAATTCTCCAGGCAAGAATACTGAAGTGGGTTGCCATTCCCTTTGCCAGGGGATCTTCCTGACCCAGGGATCGAACCCAGGTCCCCTGCATTGCAGGCAGATCCTTTACTGTCTGAGCCACCAGGGAAGCTCTTATATACATAAGCATACATTATCAAATACATTGTTGCCATTTATTACCTTAAACTATTATGTGTTAGATCAATTAAGAATAAGAAAAATAAGTTTTTATTTTGCCTTCAGTTATTGATTCTTTTTTTTTCTCTTACAATTTTTTTTTTTTTGGTTTTGCCTTACATCAACATGAATCCGCCACAGGTTATTGATTCTTTGATGCTTTTCCTTTCTGTATGCAAATCCAAATTTCTATCGTGTATCATTTCCCTTCTCTCTGAAAAGGTATTTCTTATAAGGCAGGTGTGCTGGCAACAAATTCCCTCAGTTTCTGTTGTCTGAAAATGTCTTTATTCTCCTTTACTAGTGAAGGATAATTTCACAGGGTATAGAATTCTAGATTAGTAGTTTTGTCTCCGCCCTTTAAATATTTTATTCTATTCTGTTCCTCCTTTCATTTCTTAAGAGAAGTCAGATGTAATTTTTAATCTTTGCTTCTCCATAGGTAAAATGTTTTTCCTCCTTCTGGCTTCTCCCAAGGCTTTTTCATCTGTTATTTTCTGAGGTTTGAATGTGATATGCTTAGATGTAGTTTGGGGGCCTTTTATCCTGCTAGTGTTCTCTGAGCTTCCTGGATCTGTTATTTGGTGTCTAACATTAATTTGGGGCAATTCTCCATCCTGTTGCTTCTATTTCTTTCTTTCCTCTTACACATAAATTTTACACTTTTTGTAGTTGTCTCACAGTTCTTGGATATTGGGAGGTTTTTTTCAGGGTTTTTTTTTCTCTTTGCTTTTTAGTTTCAGAAATTTCTGTTGTTATATCCTCACGCTCAGAGATTCTTCAGCCTTGTCCAGTTTACAAATGAGCCCATCAGAGGCTTTCCTCATTTTACTTACATTGTTCTTTTTTATCTCTAGCATCATTTTTTTCTTTCTGAGAATGTCCATCTCTATCCTTATATTATCCATCTGTTCTTGCATGTTATTTTTTCCATTAGTGCCCTTTGCATATTAATCAAAGTTGTAATTCCCATATCCCTGCCATATCTTACTCTGGTTTTGATCTTCATTCTGTCACTCTTATTTACACTGAGTCTCCAGCAGTTCGTCAACAACAACTCAGGTTTTCCTGCTCTGGCACTGGTTCCTGCAGAGGTTTCTGCTCTGTTAAATTGTTATTCATCATATTTGCCTATCCAATTTGGGGGGTTTTTTTTGCATATTTTCCCTATGACCTCACTTCTCTGATCTAAGAAGAGTACTATAGTTGAATTTTCAGTTGTTCAGCTTTTTACTTGTTGGTAGGACAGTGTGTTAACTTCTGTTCTTACTTGCCAGGCTGGAAACTGGAAATCTCAGAACTTTATCCTCCCAAACAGAACTCTATATCCATTAACAATAACTCTTCATTACCACCTACACCCAGCCCTTAGTAACTTCTAATTTGCTTTCTTTCTCTTTTAATTTTCCAATTCTAGATATCCTATATAATAAGTTGGAATAATATAGTATTTCTCCTTTTGTGTCTGATTTCATTTAGCATAATAGTTTCAAGCTTCATTGATGTTGAAGCATGTCAGAATTTCATCCTTTCTGTGACTGAATAGTATCCCACGATATGTATGTGCATTTTGTTTGTCCATATATCTATTGATAGATACTGGGTTGTTTCCACTTTTTAGCTATTGTGAATAATGCTGCAGTGAACATTGTCATGCAGGTTTTGTTTGAATTCCTATTTTCTGTTCTTTTAGGTGTATAGACTAATGAGTGGAATTGCTGGGTAACATGGAAATTATATGTTTGGCTTTCTGAGGAACTGTCCAGCTGTTTTCCAAACTGACTGTGCCATTTAACGTTTCCACTAGCCAGTGCACAAAAGTTCCAGGTTTTCTGCATCCTTGCCATTACTTGTTATCAGCTAATCCTAATAGGTGCAGAGTGTTATACTGTCTGTGGTTTTGACTTTCATTTCCCTTTTGAATAATGATGTGCATCTTTTCATGTGCTTATTGGCCATATGTATATCTTCTTTGGAGAAATGTCCATTCAGCTCTTCCACCCTTTTTTTTTTTTTTTTCCTTCCACCCATTTTTTAAATTAGGTTGCTTGTAATTTTCTGGTTATGTTATTGGAGTTCTTTATATATTTTAGGTGTTACTGTCTTATCACATATATAACTAGCAAATACTTTCTCCCATTTTGTAGGTTGTCTTTTCACTCTCTTGATAGTGTCCTTTGATGCACAGAAGTTTTATTTTGATGGAGTTCAGTTTATCTATGTTCTCTTTTGTTGCTTCTGAATCCAAGAATTCATTGCTAAATCCGATGTCGTGAATATTTTCCCATGTGTTTTCTTCTAAGAGTATTTTAATTTTTGCTTTTATGTTTATGTTTTGGATCCATTTTTAGTTATTTTTTTCTGTAGAGTATGAGGTACAAGTCTGGTTCATTCCTTTACATGTGGCTATTCATTTGTTGCACTAATGTTTGTTTAAAAGACTACGCATTCCTTTAGTGAGTGGTCTTGGCACCCTTGTCAAAAATCAGTTGGTCATCTATGTAAAACTTTCTGAACTCCCTATTCTATTCCATTGGTCTGAATGTCCTTTTGCTTTAATTAATGCTTTAATTACTATAGCTTTGGAGTAAGTTTTGAAATCAAGTAATAAGAATTCTACAACTTCATTCCTCTTTTTCAAGATTGTTTTTATTATTCATAGTCACCTGAGATTCTGTATGAATTTTAAGATTGGTTTTTCTATTTCTGTGAAAAACCTTGTTGGGATTTCAGTAGGATTGCACTGACTCTTTAGATCACTTTAGTAGTCATTTTAATAATATTCAATCCATGAATATGGGAAATGTTTCCATTTTTTTATGTAGTCTTTCATATTTTTTCAGCAATATTTTGTAGTTTTCAACATCTTTCTCCTCCTTAAATTTATGCTAATATTTTATTTTAATGTGTTAAAAATTGAATTGTTTTTACAATTTCCTCTTCTGTTAAAAATGCAGCTTTTTGTGTGTTAATTTTGTATTTGTTGAATTCATATATTAGTTCTAACAGATTTTATTGTAGAATCAGGGTTTTCTGTATATAAGATTGTGTTTTTTCAGCATCTCTAAAGAAACAATTCCTTGGTCCACGATTTTGCTGACACAACACCTTAGACAGAAATTTTAGTTTTTCTCTCCTTTTAAGTTAATTAATTAGACATGTAAAATTGTATATTTTAACAATTTACCAAGTGGAATAGGACAGGTATTTTTTTTCTAATTATTTAGTGGGTTTTTTTCCCCAAATTATTAAAAAAAAAAAATGAAGGCAGATACATGGCATAATTTCCCAGTTGTTTAGTACTGAAATGTAAGAAGTATTATAACTTTTAAAAATACAGGGGACTTCCATAGTGGTCCAGTGGTTAAGATTCTGCACTTCCAAAGCAGGAGCACAGGTTCAATTCCTGGTCAGGGAACTAAGATCTCACATGTTGTGTGGTGCAGCCAGGATAAATATATAAATAGGTAGGTAGATAGGTAGAAAAAAATAAAAATGTAAGCATATGTTTATCATTTTAAAATTTATAATGCAAGCATGCTGTTATGTTAGTTGGTAAAGTAACTATACCTGTTTTATTGAAGAAAATTATCCTGGCTAGATAGGCTTTTTTAACCTAAAGCATTTTAGGAGTTTGTTTGTTGTAGTGAAAAATCTTCAAAATATCACTTCTTTCACATATAAAAACAAAATACCATATAAAAACAAAACCTGTCAAAATTATAAACAATATGTAATAAAGTGGTATCATTTTGGAAGGTATAGTTCTCTTGTTTTCTCCAGTAGTAATTTAAGTAATCTTAAACAAAATCTACTCTATCAAGGTGGAACTAAATTGATGCAATATTTCACTTAATTCAGTAGAGAGGAAAAATTTACCCCGTTATATAATTCAGTATAAATTATTCTAAATGTTCTTTTCATAGATATCAAAAAAGCTTTATATTTATTGCTCTCTATATGAGATTTCCTTTTACCTATTTTCTCTGCTCAGTGCTCTTCAGAGTCCTAGTATGTAAGATTTTTCTAAGTAACAAGCTTATATTTTAGCTCTATTATAGTATCAATTTCTTTTTAATAAAAGGTTAAATGCTTAAACTTCATCATAGAAACTAGTTGTCTTATACCAGTTCTCCTTAATAAAAAAATCACTTTCTGTATTGGTATTTTTTCTCCTGAATTTAATAAATTCCACATTAGTGGTAATAAGTTGAGGCCTAGAACATGTGTCCTATTACAAATGAACAATTGGATATCATTAGGTTGTCCCCCTTTCCTTTGTACATATATCTTTAGGTGTGTTAATCCATTCAGTAGACACATTAATGAGCACTGGTTGAAGTGTAATATTGAAGGAAGTAAGGCTTGTTGACCTCAGCATGGAGTTTAATACCTCTAATTAAATTAGATACTCGACAGTCAGTATAAAGAAATAGCTGTGCCTCTGGCAAGGTAGAATTATTTATGACTCTGGTTCTTTGTTTTAAACTTGATAGGAGAAAATCATTTATATCTATTTTATAGAAACTAATTTTGGTTTTTACTTTTTATTTAAACTATCATATGGTAGTTCTATAGATTATTTTTAAGCATTTTATGTTCTTAGAATTAGAGGTAAATATCTTTGGTAAATAAAGGTAAATAAGTGTAGCTGTTTATTTCTTGTCAAGAAAGGCTTTTTCAAGGATCAAAATGAGAGCAACAGAATTTTTACAACATGGACTAGCTATTCTTTTTTTTTTTTTTTTTTTTTAACAAATTAACCAAGCATTCAGTCTACAAAGTAGTCTGTCTTAGAAATATTACACCACCATATTAAGAATCTTGATGTAACTCCAGTCCAACCTTCTGTTCTGTAAATTATCTCTACCTGAGGAAGATTGACAGAAAATGGTTAAAAATAATTTCCACTTAACTGAGTTTATTCACCCCTAAAAATCAAAAGTGCTGCAAGCATTGGTATAAAGTGTTCACAGGAGCTTGTCTCATTTCCTCTGTCTCCTTGTTCTAGCCACTTGCTGATACTCTGCTTCATAGGTAGCTGAATCACCCTTTTAGGAATTTGATGAAGATCAAGTTGAGATAATTGTAACCTACTTAGTTGGACTCTCTAGCCTATCTTTCATTTCCTGGACCCCCCAAAAGAGGGGAAAGAAGCACTTTATTTAAGTCAGTTCCCTCTGAAACACTGTTAGTGTCTTGGACAGCAGTTCTTTTCTGTTTTGAAATTTGGTCACAATAGTTTCGCAAGTAAATGAGCTTTATAAAACTGCTTGGTCTGATTTTAACTTTAAATCTATTTTTCTGGATTTTATCTAGAAATAGAATTAAAATACTTCATTTTCCAAAGAACTCTATTCTAGTATAGTCTGGAAAATGGAAAACAAATTGAAGGAATAATAAAAATTTTTTCATTGTGTTAGTAAAAGTGTAATTAATGTAATAGTTAATAATTCTATGGAATTATATACATCATTTTAGTCCCAAATTTAGCCACATTATATAAAATAATTTTAATATAAAAAACTCTACCTTTAACCCCAGTGGTAAAGAATCTGCCTGCAGTGCAGGAGATGGAGGTTCCATCCCTGGGTCAGGAAGATTCC
The DNA here is from genome assembly GCF_016772045.2 of Ovis aries. Classification (NCBI taxonomy): domain Eukaryota; kingdom Metazoa; phylum Chordata; class Mammalia; order Artiodactyla; family Bovidae; genus Ovis; species Ovis aries. The sequence continues at coordinate 43,562,018 of NC_056071.1, read as the reverse complement.
CCCTGAAGAAGGAAATGCAACTCACTCCAGTATTCAGTATTCTTGTCTGGAAAATTCCATGGACAGAGGAGCCTGGCAGGCTACAGTCCACAGGGTCACAAAGAGTTGGATACAACTGAATGACAAACACCTTTAACCCAGTTTCTATAAATATACTCCTGATGATAAGAATCGAAGATAGAGAAACCAGGAAATATAAATGGTTCAGAGTAAATTTATCCTATCACTGTGGCTGGTTTAATTTGGATGGTATAGCAGTGGCTTCTCATTGCACATAGATTAAACTAATTCCTTACCATGGCCTTCCATGCCCTACAAGATGTGGCTATTTGCCTGCCTACTTCTTCAATCTCATCTCTTGTCACTTTCCTTTTCATTTACCAGAACCTGGCCTCACTAGCTATCATTCTAACCTGCCATCACATCGAGCTCATTCCCAACTTGGGCTTTTCACTTACTGTTTCTTTCCATTGAAATGCTCTTTTGCCACCTCATCAGGCTTTCTCCTCGGAGGAGGGAATGGCAGCCCACTCCAGTATACATGCCTGGAGAATTCCATGGACAAAGGAGCCTGGTGACCTACACTCCATAGAGTGGAAAAGAGTCGGGCACGACTGAGCAACTTACACAAACACACACAGCAACTTACATACACAGTCACAGTCACACACACACACACGCTTCCTCATCTGCATTATTCTGTTCTCAGATTCACATGACAGTTCCTCAGAGAGACCTCTCCAGACCATCTGAGCTAAGGAAGCCCTCTCTACCTAGTAACACTACCACATTACCCTATTTTATATTGTTAAGCACTTATCACCATCTAAATGGTATATTTAAGTAAAGCCATGAAGTGAAGTCACTCAGTCGTGTCCAACTCTTTCTGACCCCATGGACAGTAGCCAACCAGGCTCCTCCGTCCATGGGATTTTCCAGGCAAGAATACTGGAGTGGGTTGCCGTTTCCTTCCCCAGGGGATCTTCCCAACCCAGGGATCGAACCAGGGGCTCCCACATTGTAGGCAGACCCTTTACCGTCTGAGCCACCAGGGAAGTCGTAAAGCCATAAGTGCAGGTAATTTTATTTTTATGCTGTACACTATGTAATTGTAGGAAAAAAATTGCTAAGTACTGTGGTATTATCTTTTTAATAGCATATTTATCAAGTGTCCACTCTGCTAAAGTATTATAATACTAGATGCTGTTCCTATTGCTTCAAGAAGCTTTTCCTAATTACGAGGAATGAATGATCCAGACAGCAAGTGAGTTGTGAAAATGTATGAGATTATATTTTTTCACATGGTTGAAGAGTATATGTTAGTTTATGTTTTGCTACATATGAAGATGAGGGGCAAAGAATGAAGGGCTTGGGACAGTGAGTACTAACTCAGTTTCAGTTTCTACACATATACCACTAATCCCCTGAAGTAACTGCCTTAACTTAATTATCTTCTATGCATTCTTCCAATGCCATTATAGTTGAGTTGTCTTTGTTTTTTGCATTCAGAGAAGTATATTTATATCATTGTCTATACTGTTGATTATTCATTAATTGAATAGTTTTTTACTTTCACTCCACTGAACGTAAAGCTTTGTGAGAAAAGAAAACACGTCTGTTTTTCCTCACCACTGTATCTCCAGTAGCTGGTACAGTGCTTCCCTGGTGGCTCAGACAGTGAAGAATCTGCCTGCCAATGTAGGAGACGTTAAGTTCAGTCCCTGGAGAAGGGAATGGCTTCCCACTCCAGAATTCCATGGACAGGAGGATCTGGTAGGCTACAGTCCATGGGACTACAAAGAGTGGGACACTACTGAGCGACTTAACATTTTCACAGTGCATTTGGCTCTTAGTATTTGCCAGTGTTTGAAAGAAGGTAGAGAGGAAAGAGAGGGGGGAGGCCTTTTAGGAACTCAAGAACTAGTCCAGCTGTTAGGATGACTACATCTTATGTAGAGCAACAGTAGAGGCATTAGGAAGGAAAGTACAAAAATGGAATATAATACATTTTAAATTTTTTATGAGCTTTTTAGAGATGCTATAAGTGTAGTTGCTCAGTTGTATCAGACCCTTTGCAACCCCATGGACTGTAGCCCGCCAACCTCCTCTGTTCATGGGATTCTCCAGGTGAGAATACTGGAGTTGGTTACCATTTCCTTCTCCAAGAGATCTTCCCAATAGAGATCTTCCCAACCTGCTTTTAATAGAAATAGGGACATCAGGGGATAAGCTGATTTTGTAAAAGAGATGATAGTTACATTACCTGAATTTTAGTCTCCAGCATCAAATGAATGGTTTTCAACCGAGGAAATCTAGAATTAACTCTGGAATCTCTCCTGATAATCATGGAAAATGAGAAACACTGTTGTTGATAGGCAAACATCTGATTTTCATAAAGGACGTGGAACAGGCCACCAAGTACAAAAATTACTAACATTCATGAGCTCCATGTCAGTGCCCGGCAAAATAGGATTATTAAACAGATGGTTTGTGAGCACTTAGGTAATGAAGTAGTGATCACTAGGAGCTAGCATGAGTTCACCATAACAAATCACATCAAAGTAACTTAATTTGTTTTAATAGGATTACTACATCAGGGAAGGCCATACACAGTATAAAGCATTTAACTAAGTCGTTTGTTGTGGACAGGTTGAAGAAATGTGGTCTTAATAATAGTTCAATAAGTATATTATTGACTGATTGTGTAATTATATCTAGAGACATAAATTAATTATTTAATGAGAGGCAATGTATAGAGGTGGTTAAAATGTGGTTTCTGAAACTAACCTGCTTGGGTTTCAATCCTGGCTCTGCCACACTAGTTATATAACTTTGTCTTTTTAAGCCTCAATTCCTCACATATAAAAATAAGGTTAATAATAGTTATACTTACCTTATAGCATTGTTGTGAACATTAAATAAATTATCACAGAGCACTTAGAATAGAAAACATTTAGTAACTGTTGGATATTCATTTAACTAAGAAGGACATCTGTAATGACTTGCTATAAGCCTCCTACCCAGATCTGTCCCTTTTGACATTTTTATCCAAAATCTAAATAAAGACACAAAATTTTGATTTTAAAGATAATCCAAATCTAGAAAAGTCAGAGCCAACGTGTTAAATAGAAGAATCATGCTAACAAAAGACCCTGATACGCTTAAAGATAATCAGAACCTGGTAAGATAAAATTTATTAAGAGCTGTAGTTCTAGTAGTCAGTTGTACCTACTTAAAAGAAAGTTTCTAAGAAAAAGGCTTAAGGGTTTGAATTGACTGCAGCTTCCACTTAAGTCAGTGTTGTAAAAATGCAGAGAATAATTGAGTGTACAGAACAAAGGAAGTAGCCTTGGTTGTATTAGAGCATATGTAGATATTATATTCTCTTTCACAGGTGGCACTAGTGGTAAAGAATCTGCCTGCCAGTACAGCAAATATAAGAAACTCAGGTTTGATCCCTCAGTCTGGAAGATCCCCTGGAGCAGGAAATGGCAACCCACTTCAGTATCCTTGCCTGGAAAATTCCATGGATAGAGGAGTCCATGGGGTCGCAAAGAGTCGGACACAACTGAGTGACTGAGCACATTCCACATTTGATATTGTTCTGTTCCACACACCAAAATTTAGTAGAAATATCAGTAAACTGAGATAATCAGGAAAATGAATGTTGGTAAACTTAACCATTTTGTCTTCATAAATTGATGATGATAATCTGCAGCTTATGTTATATACCTTGAATTCCAAAATGACTTCAATAGCAGTCAAAGTGAATTTGGAAGAGTATTTTGCTTGTCAATCATTTTAACAGACCTATCCCATATATAGAATTCTTATACTCTATTTCAGAAGTGATTGGCATATGGGTACAAAAATACGCAGGTAGGAATTCCTTTGTGAGTTTTCAGTATATAGAAAAACTTTCTCAGTATACATAATTACATGCATGTTCAGTCATGTCTGATTCTTTGTGACCCCACGGACAAGCTCCTCTGTCCATGGGCATTTCCTGGCAACAATACTGAAATGGGTTGCAATTTCTTCCTCCAGGGATCGAACCCAAGTCTCCTGTGTCTCCTGCATTGGCGGGCAGATTCTTTACCACTATGCCACCTGGGAAGCCCAGAGAGAAACCAGTACATAATACACAATCCTTTAAATCCTTATAAGATAAGGTATAGATAAAATAATTTAAAATATAAAATGCTATATAAAATATTTATGTCAAATGTCAAACACACTTCAGAAATTTCCATTAACTGTTAACCACTCAAAATTCTTATTTTCAGCAGTCTTTAAAAACCTCCAAGATACATGGTAGTGATTAGCAATTTCTCCATTTGTCTGTTATATAATGATAATTAGTAATTTAGTTAATTTTATATAACAGGTTTTTAAAGACAAAGATATAAAAACATGCCTCACCATAACAGCATAAAATACTTACTTTTTTAGCATTTGGATATAATGATAAGGGATGTACTTGAAGCTTTTTCGTTAAAATGACTCAACATGTTCTGAATGACTTTGTTATATGCATGGTTCTATGCCACAAATATCTGCATTACAGTATTTTTGTAAAAAATTATTCTTTTCTGTTAAACTTCCATAACAGACTTCTAATACTCTGTGGTAGATATTTGAAGACAAACTTTCATTATAAAATAAAACTACAGTTGCCCTTTTCTCTCATTTCTTTAGATAAGTGGGCACTAGAAATTATAGATAGCTTTGGCAAGAGTTCAAGGGTTAATGTAGCAGATAAATAAAAGGAATTTTCTGTAAATTGAGACCTGCATTATTTCAGTTGTCTTGTCTTTCCTAACCTAACTCATTTAATTTTAAAAAGTAAATACTTAAATTCTTCCTGACAGTGTGCTCAGCTTTTACTATCGTTTATTACTTCAATTATACTTGATATCACTTAGAACAATCTGCCATTTGGAAATCTCAGTATAGCCTGGAGCTTAGTATTAGATCTGGCTGCTATTGTAACATGTACAGCATATGACATTAATGTATCAAAATTAGATTGGATCATCCCTCCTGGTTAAATTTATTTCACATTTCTTTTGTATTCAGTTAACATAAACCTATTAGGGAAGCTGACACATGGGGATGGCTGTATAGGAAGGATATTTTTAAAGTATTTTGATTAAAAAATGAAATTATAGAGCCATAGCTTTTCTGAGTTGTGTAATCTTTTTTGGTTTTTAAAAATGTCACAAAGCCCAACCTGTGCATGTATATCATTCAAGGTGTGTGTATGTGTTTGTTGTAAATAATGATAATTAAAACTTGAAATGAACATTGTTTTGATGTTTGAGGTCTGTCATCATGTATTTAGGGCAATGAGCACATTTATGTTTTCCAAAAAGAAACTTTAATCCACTTAAACCTAAAGAAAAGTCTTCTCTAAACGAAAATAAAAATCTCTATATTTTGAAAATAATAGATCCTGCTCTATAGATTTAACTAGGCACTGTCTTTAGAGTAATAGCTGGCACTATCTTATAATAGAAGAGAGGACGTTTCTTACTTAGGAATATAAATTTTAAAGTTCAGGGATTTACCTTGTGTTTTCACATACTTAATTTTATTCATAGCGATTAGGATTTTCTAGATAGATTGGTGTTGGGGACTTTTAAGAACCGCTAGAACATTGGTTCTTGGCTTTTTTGTGTGTTACCTAGTCCTGTATGACGGAGAAGGCAATGGCACCCCACTCCAGTACTCTTGCCTGGAAAATCCCATGAATGGAGGAGCCTGGTAGGCTGCAGTCCATGGGGTCGCGAAGAGTCAGACACAACTGAGTGACTTCACTTTCACTTTTCACTTTCATGCATTGGAGAAAGGAAATGGCAACCCACTCCGGTGTTCTTACCTGGAGAATCCCAGGGACGGGGGAGCCTGGTGGGCTGCCATCTATGGGGTCGCACAAAGTCGGACACGACTGAAGCGACTTAGCAGCAGCAGCAGTCCTATATGATAGACTCTTCTCAGAAAAATACATAGAATTTGCAAAATACATAGATTCCTTTGAACCCAGATTAAGAACTCCAAGGTTAAAGGATGACAGAAGAGAACCTTTTATTAACTGAACTTAATTCCTTTGTTTGTTTGAATCACACGTTTGTAATCCTGCCGTGTAGTAAGTAAGCCAAAATAAATCACTATTTCAAAAACAGAAATTGCCTGTATTTTAGTTCATACTAAGAATATTGACAACACTTACCCTAATTTTCTCTTGCACACATTTCTGTCTACAGTATCTCAAGTTATCTGAAGGTAATTGAAAAACCCGTGAGTTAGGCACCAATAATGGACTCAAATGTTTGCAGTGGCAGAATCAATAAATGTACCAAGATAACCAAACTGTATATTAAAATACATGTTTAAACATATTTCCTTGAAGAAAATTCAGTACTGATGGATATTAAGTTAATTTTTCTAATAAGTTAGTAGAACTCTTTTAGATACTTTTTATAATTTTAATGAACATAATGTTAACTCTGATTGCCAAGAACACCTTCATAGGCAAAATTTCATAGGCAAAGAAAACCTGGAAATAAATTTGTTAAGCTGAGTATAATCAACTTTCTCTTACTCCAAAGGTAATTTATGAATTATTTACTTCTTTTACTTCTCTTCCTGTTGCCTCCTTTAGTCCCTTTCACTTTCAGTCATAAGCACTTCCAGAGAGTGGTCAGAAAAAAAGAACAGTCTTAAATCAGTCACTTTTTAAAACACTCTTTTAAACAATTTTTGGAAAGGTTTGGTAGTGGAAAATTGGTGCAATTGCTGGTTAAGAAGAGTGGACTGTATGTGAATCTTTTTTAATCTAATTTCTCTGTTTCCCATTGACTGTAGACAGTTGAAAATTATCTGGTCTTCTGCAGCATCTCCTAACATCTTTTTGAGTGTTTGTGTTTTGCATGTTGTGAGAAATGGTCAAGTGAAGTTTTAAAAATATTTTTAAAATTTCTTTGCCTTTTAATCTTTTTCTAGTATGTTGTTAGTAGCTGTATGACAGTATTCACAGGGCTTTTCTCAAGCACTATGAACTGTTTTCTTGGTTTTCCAGTTGAGACATTTAGGAAATGATGAAGTGCACATTGTTTGGTCAGAGCATACTAGAGACTACAGGAGAGGAATTATTCCTACAGAATTTGGTGATGTCCTTATTGTTATATACCCGATGAAAAACCACATGTTCAGTATCCAGATAATGAAAAAACCAGAGGTAAGAATTCTTTATCTTACATTTTAATAAAATATTTTGAGTTCTGTGTGGATTTGTGAGTTTCTGTCAGATGAATTAGGCTATGTAAAAATGGAGAGGGAGATGAGACACAGACTCGAATAGCTATGTGAATTGTCCAAGTCTAGTTCAGAAGGAGCTAAAACAGGAAAAACAGATAGAAACTGTACTTGAATGGGACAAAGCTAGGTAGTGCCAGAGTGGAAGTTCCTTTACACTAAGCTCACAAAAAGACTTACCTTTATTAACAGGATGATTTAGAGTTTCCTAAAACACAGGTAATCATTCCCTTTTAGAATAGTATGATTCCTATATTTTTAGTTGATACATTTTGTTAAGATTGCGTGATTATTTAGTTATGTCACTTAATAAATGAGAATTCTACAAAGTTTAAAAAAAGCAAGTAGTTCTAGTTGAATGTCTCATAGGGCTGAAACACCTGCAGAAATATTTTCTTTCAGAATAAAAGTTTGGCAGTATTTTGGTGTTTTTATTATTTATTTTTTTGAGGACATTTTGTTTATGGAAAAACTAGTTTTTGACTGTTGATCATGAATCTTCTTGAAATGGATTGTTTCCCATGTATGAAACAATGCTTATGGCTTATAGCCAGATTTCTTTTAGGATTCATCTAATCAGAGGTCAGCAAATAATGGCCCGTTTCCTATTGTTTTCGTATAACCCACAAGCTAAGAATGTTACATTTTTAATGGGTTTTTCTCATTTGAAAAATTGAAGAATATACAGCAGAGACAATATGTGGCCACAAAACATACAATATTTATTGTATTATCCATAGCTCATGTCTTTGCCTTTAGCTGCCATTTGTACTAGCCATATTCAAATGGAATACTTTTGAAAACATCAGTCATATGATAATAGTGACAGATCTTTTTCTAATAAACCATATAATAAAAAATAGTGTTTTAGGTTCATTGGTAAAGCTGGCATTGCATGAAAATGATAAAGTAACTTGAAGTGTTGGATTTTTGTATACAGTTGAGGCTCCAAAAATTGGAAAATTGGCAGGTAGTATAAGTTGTTTAATCAGTTACATGAAGCACATAATTCTTTTGAATGGAACCCCTGTAGACCTTTGGCGTTTTTTGTTTTGTTTGTTGTCCTAGTATGAATGACCCATCTTGGCAGAAAATTTGAATAGCATTTCTGCTAAAGGAAGAACTAAAGAGGAAGCAGAAAGATTGTTTTATATGCAAACGGTTTTGATTGTTTTTATTTACAGCCTTTTTCCAGTTTGAATTGTTAAATTATTCTAATTTCTCAATCAGGTTCCCTTCTTTGGTCCACTCTTTGATGGTGCTATTGTGAATGGAAAGGTCCTACCTATTATGGTTCGAGCAACAGCTATAAATGCAAGCCGTGCTCTGAAATCCCTGATTCCATTGTATCAAAACTTGTATCCTTTTCAACAGTTGGTTTAACAGTTGTTTTCTACTTTCTAAGGTAACTTCTTCTAATGTGCTAAAGACCTACGGAGTTCTTGTTTATTGACATATAGATGATGGAGTGTTCCTCCCCAGTGTTTAAACAGTTATGGTATTTTCTTTTATACAGTTGTAGTCAGTACTTGTCTTTTGGTTAATTAATTAGAGCACTATTATATACTAGGTGGTCTGCTAATCTGGATGTGCAGAGATAACCAAAGCAGTCATTGCAGAGTACTCAGTCTAGTTGAGGAAATATATTGTTTTCAGTATCTATACTGTAATAAGAGTTATGCACGGAATGTTCTGCAAGTTATTATAACAAGGGGCCTCTCAGCTGGAAGGGATGGTGGTATCAGCAAACACTTCTGAGAATATAAGGATTGACCCAATCTTGAACAATGAATGAGTTCATCAGGTAGATGAGATTAAGAAGAGTATTCCAGGCAGAGGGAACAGCATAACAGAAACATGGAAGTATGAGAGGACGTGGAGTGTTTTAGGACATGACTTCTGGAGCCAGATTGCCTGGACTCAAATACTGGTCACCTCTTCCTGGTTCTGCAGTTCTGGGCAAAACTTCTCAGCCTCATTTCCTTATCCAGAAAATGAAGAATGATAATAATATCTAGCCTATAGTGTTAATGAGAACTGAATGAGTCAATATGTGTAAAACTCTTCGAGCGCTGCCTGGGACGAAATATGCACACAGTTTTAAAATTTAAATTTGTTTTCATTACTCCTTCATAAAGTGGATTTGTGTCTTCATATACTTTTTCTATATGATTAAAAACGTTTCAATTATTTATCTTCTACATAATAAACTGTAGATGTTAAGCTTTACAAGAAAGGCTTTTTAAAATATCCTATTGCACATGAAATAGATTTATCATAAGTCTACAGCATATGTTTTCTTCTTTTAAGAAACACTGACTTAAGTAACCTGATTTCTGTGTAATTTCTCAGGTATTCTGACGGTGTGGAATAGAATTATAGGTTACTGACATGTTACATTGATTAATTAAGCTTAGTGACATTTATATAGCATTTCTTTTTTTTAAATAAATTTATTTATTTTAATTGGAGGTTAATTACTTTACAATATTGTTCTTATTTGTAGTGGTTACATCTTCATTTACTTCTAGTTGAAAACTCAGATTTGAAGTGGTCATTGTTATGAAATGTAAAGATTCAGTTTATTATTTCCTATCTCTAGAAAGCTTATTATGCATAAACTGATTTTGTCCACATTGTCAGCTCTACTGCAGTTGATGTCTTTGTGACCTTTGCCTCTTGATAGTTCCCCTGATCCTGATGTTCATCCTGAGGTTAGTGTTTTCCATCATTTCATTTAAGATACAGTAGAAAGAATGCCTTAAATCTTTTTTTTTAATTGGAGGATAATTATTTTACAGTATTGGATGGTTTTCGCCATACATTAACATGAATCAGCCACAGGTAAACATGTGACCCCCATCTTGAACCCCCTCCCCCTTTTCTCCCCTCCCTATCCCTCTGGGTTGTCTCAGAGCACCAGCTTTGGGTACCCTTCTTCATGCTTCGAACTTGTACTGGTCGTCTGTTTTACATATGGTAATATACATGTTTCATCCCACCCTCACCTTCTCCCACTGAGTCCCAAAGTCTGCGTCTCCTTTGCTGTGCTACATGTAGGGTCGTTGGTGCCATCTTTCTAAATTCCATATATACGCATTAATATACAGTATTTGCCTTTCTCTTTCTGACTTACTTCACTCTGTATAATAGACTCCAGGTTTGTCCACTTCATTAGATGTGTTCCTTTTTATAGCCTAGTAATATTCCATTGTGTATATGTACCACAACTTCGTTATCCATTCATCCCTTGATGGACATCTAGGTTGCTTCCATGTCCTGGCTATTGTAAATAGTGCTGCAGTGAACACTGGGGCACACGTGTCTCTTTCAGTTCTGGTTTCCTCAGGGTATATGCCCAGCAGTGGGATTGCTGGATCGTATGGCAGTTCCGTTCCATTTTTAAGGAATCTCCACACTCTTCTCCATAGTGGCTGTACCAGTTTGCATTCCCACCAAGAGTGTAAGAGGGTTCCCTTTTCTCCAAACCCTCTCTAGCATTTATTGTTTGTAGACTTTTTTGATGATGGCCCTTCTGACTGGTGTGAGGTGATACCTCAGTGTGGTTTTGATTTGCATTTCTCTAATAATGAGCGGTGTTGAGCATCTTTTCGTGTGTTTATTGGCCATCCATATGTCTTCTTTGGAGAAATGTGTGTTGTATTTTGGAGATTAATTCTTTGTCAGTTGTTTCACTTGCTATTATTTTCTCCTATTCTGAGGGCTGGCTTTTCACCTTGCTTATAGTTTCCTTTGTTGTGCAAAAGCTTTTAAGAATGCCTTAAATCTTTTGGGAAAGTGATGAGAGTGCAATTAGAGTGTAATACAAACCTCTACTTGCCTCTTGTGTCAGTAGGAACTCAATTTATTGAGCTAACACAAACTGTTTCTGGCCTGAGAGACAAACAGCATGTAAGATGCACATCACCAAATAGTTCAAGTACACCAATGAAAAGTGAGGATATGGCTTAATTTCCTTTACCTGCACCTCTTGAAGACTATTTCCCATTTGCATGTTACACTAGAGGTATAATAGCTGGATTTGCAGTTATAAACATTGATTTTAACCTGAGGTCTGCCGTGTGATCATAGTCAAGTCCCAGAATGTCTAACCCTAACTTTCTTCATCTTTAATAAAAAACTTGCTAATACCCATCTCAGAATTGTGGCAAAGAATAAATGAGAAAATGAATTTTAGATGCGCCTAGTAAATGAAATAAGATACATTATTTTGTGCCGTGATTAATTCTGTTATGTGTAAAGATTACAGTCAATATAAAACAACTCTACCCAACACCAAGGAATTGCCTAATTGGGTTTTTATATTTAGTTGGTTCGTTGGTTAATTGATTGAATTGGATTTTCAGGCTTGTTTCATGAAGTTCTTATAGTTAATCTTGCTGAGACATTAATAGATACCACACTGGAGAAAATTCTAAGATGAAGAGAGAGAATTTAAGATGAAAACAGTAAACATGAACACTTTACCCAGCAGATATGAGGAACTTCTATCAGGAAAACCACTTCAGCAACAATCAGTAAAAATATTAAATCAGATCAAACAAGTTTTTCTTGACTTGGAAGCTTGAATTTAAAAGCTGAATAGAAGTTATTTCCCCATACTATTTAAGTATATAGTAGAGATACTCTTAGCCTTTGCTGATCTGAAGAACTATTCTCTTTTCACAAAGGTTCACAAAGGTGTATGTTAATTTTAAATACTGAGGGAATTGACAATATACAGAGATTACTTTGATTTTTAAGTTTATATAATAAATTACAACTAGATGATTTCATTTTAAGATACTAAATATAGATGTCATTTCATTTTAAATAGCAAATATTTCAGAAATAATAAAATTGTAAATATGTAGTTTTGACAAATTCAGATAAGCTCACATTAAGGAAAAAATCATGTATTCTAAAACAGATCAATAAAGCTTATGAGAAATTACAATAAAAATTGAGATAGCAATAGGCTTTGAAAACCATCAGGTTCTATTTTAATCCTCATAAGAGAAATGGAGTAAAAGAATATGTAATAAACTCAATTATATTTAGATAATTGAACTGCTGTGTCAGTTATTTTATGCCCAATAAAAGTACCCACTAAGATTCCACAGCATAAATTGTGCTATTTATGATCATTAAATACAGCTTAAATTTTATCCTAGGAACATCTTCTGTATCTATGAATCTAATGCTGTTCACTAAATGAGGACAATATTGATTGTCATATGCTGCCCAAATCGATCATGCTGGCAGCCAGAATTACAGTAATCTGTCAGTATTGATGACTGTCTTTCAAGCTTTGAAACCTCTCCTTCACTTCACTTGTCATTTCTTGCATTACTTGTACTTGAAAAGCATTTCCTTACAACTTCTGACTTTGTCAGCTAGGTTTTTTTGGGTTTTTTTTGTTTTTTGTTTTTTTTTTGTCTCGAGCTCAATTTGTTGGTTTGATCATGCAGTTAGAATTGAAATGCATCACTGGGGAGGAAGAGTAGGCACATTCTGTATAACCATTAGACCTAAGGACTATGTCAGGTTGATGTTTAGCCATCATTTAGTAGTTACCTGTTGAAAGAGAGTGTGTATGTGTTTTGGTGTGGGGTTTGGGGTTTTTTTTTTAGTTGTTTTTGACTTTTTTGTAAGAATATAATTCTAAAACATCAATTTCATGATCAAAAGTCATATCATGGCTTTTTCTTAAATAAAAATTTTAAATTATTTGTTTTGATCCCAGAGACATTATGACTGTGTATAAATGTTAAATATGTTGATATTACATACATCCTGTTTTTCTTTAATGTGAAATTTATTATACATACAAAATTTTCAGAAGTTACAGTATATAATCATATTGTATTTGGGTTCTCAGAGAAACAATCAGTAGGATGCATGTTCTTAAGTGTATATATAGAGAGAGGGGTTGATTTTAAGGAATTGACTCACATGATTGTGGGTACTGGCAAGTCTGAAATCTGTGGGAGTTAGGGTAGAGATGGTAATCACACCTAAAAATTACCTTCTGAGCAACATCTAAGCTGCTATTTAACCAAACACTGGGTACTGTGGCCGAGCCAGGTTGACATAAAATTAACCATCTCCCATGTCTTAGTTTTCTTAAGTTTTCTTCTTAACCTTTCTTACTCCAGGATATAATTTGAAAAAAGTTTTATCAGTCTTAAATATGATGAATAATTAGTTTAACCACCACCAGGTAAGAAGATAGAACTATACTGTTTTTCTTCTATCAAAAATATTTGTTGATCACTTACATAGTAATGGTAAATATTTTGAGAGAAATGCAAAGACAAATCAGATGCTAATCTCTTCTATAAGTTTATAATTTAATAGGAGAGATAATATATATTTACACTAAAAATTACACGAGGTAAAATGTGTCACGGTCAGGTTGTAGATAATAATGTTATGGGAGTCCTGAAGAAAAAATCATTACTTTGGAGTCAGAAAACTAGGGAAGAATGTGTGGAAAATCTGGGCCTCAAAGGTGAGATCTGAGTAGGTGGAATGGAGCATGTCTGTTATAATCCTTGCCATTTATATTTTGAGATTTTTATGTATAGAAAGTGAAAGTGAAGTTGCTCAGTTGTGTCCAACTCTTTGCCACCCCATGGACTGTAGCCTATCAGGCTCCTCTGTCCATGGGATTCTCCAGGCAGTAGTCCTGGAGTGGATTGCCATTTCCTTCTCCAGGGGATCTTCCCAATCCAGGGCTCGAACCCAGGTCTCCCGCATTGTAGACAGACACTTTACCGTCTGAGCCACCAGGGGAGCCAGTTTTTTATGCATATATAATACATATGTAATATTCTGAAATATACATTATAAGGGATATTATGAAACTAAATGGTTATCTTTAAAAAAACACTTTCCTCCTAGATTTAATATTCTTTCCTACCAAACCAATATCATTTGATTTCTTCTAATCTGTTTAGATTTGACTTTTTTCGTAAATGCCAGAATTGGGTTTCTGTTTAACTTTATCAGACAAATTACCAGAAGTCAATGATCATTCTTCAATTAGTCACAGTTTGTTATCCCTGCAGTTCTGCTACTCAAATGTATAGAACCTGTTGCAAAAGTATAAGAGCCAAAACGAAATGTAATTGATTGGCTCTGCTAATGCAGTTTGCCATTCATTACGATAGAACATTATAAAACCTCTTAGGGAGGCCCATCAATATTGCTGCCATTTCATGTTAGAAGAAAGTGAGTTTATTGAGAAATTACATAAATTTATATATCTACTGTCTTTTGTAGATCATTTCCTCTGAAGATAATATTGATAAATACAGACTATCCTGAGTCCTTAATTATAAATTAATTATTTTTTAAAGTGTGGCAGCTGACTCTTGGGAAATCAGCATGGGCTTCAGAGTCCAGAACCGTTTATTAAGTGTCACTGTCTTTATGTCTGATTTTTATTTAATCTGTAAAAAGAGTACCAAACTCGGGAATGTTGTAAGGATTAAATGAGATTATCCATATGAAGCACTAAGCAGCCTGTCTGCCATGTAGCAAGAGCTCAGAAAATGTGCTTTTATATATTATTATACTTTAACATGTTGTTGACAGATGAAGTATTTTTATCCTGTTCTGATAGGAAAAGAAAGCACTACCAGCATCTTAACTGTTTTGCCACATCCAGCATGACAGTATGGTCCACATATGGTCCAGTCTAGATAGTTGGGTTATATCATAGTATACCAGAAAGAAAATAGAAAACTATCAGGTGATCGTCCCACTTTTCCATAAGAACAACAAAACTTGAAGTTTCTCTACTTCTGTATCTTTACTAACCTCTGACCTATGCTAGAAAGGAACTTTTTCTCCATTAAACCTTTATGTTGATATTTGTGACCTAGATGCACTAGTGTGCCTATGTTATTATTGAGTATACCTACTACATAATGTGTAAGTTTTATTCTAGTCTTTTTTTAAATATAAAAAACAGTAGTAGATTCAGATGCTATTTGGGGATTTCAGAGAGCAAAGAATGAAGGATGTAAAGCTGAAATTACTCTAACCTTGTGTAATGAAGGAATTGCAGTGCTTTTAATCCATTAATTTCCTTTTTTACTAAATATAAGAGATTTTGCTATTGTGTTTTTAATAACTCAATAATGGAATTAAAATTAAACTATGGATCACAGATCTCCTCATTTTCTTCTAACTGCTTTTCCTCTCAAACACTAGAATACAGCCTATTTAAATCTTAACTTTTGCTTGCCAAACCACTGTTACCGTCCATCTGTTCATGCCAATTGTAAAGAAGGTTCGGTTTTTAGTGAAGCTTTGCATTTCACATAAGGTATGTGAAGTGAAATTTCACAAGGGACATGATGGATCCTGATTCTTAGTGATAAACCTTTGGGGCCATCAGGGTTGGCATATGGTCCAGTATGATATGAAGGCTTGGGTTCCCTGGCTTCACTTCTTTGGCGTGAAGCTGATAAAACCTGGCTCTTGAGTATTATTTCACTGGACACCAATCATGGGCAGCAGGAACTGCCCATTTAACTCTCTGTGGGAAGGAAGCCCAGAGAGCATTCACAATGGTACCATTGTCGAGTTGCAAACTGCTCTGAACAGCTTGACGGCACTAGGGAGGAGGGGAAGGGGTTGCTTTACTAATTGCTGTTGAGAAAAAGAGAAGCAGCAAAAATAGCTGTTGTAGAACTGATGTTTCTACATTTACTTATTCTCTCTTGATAAAGGTGTTGATTTTTATTTAGCACATACCTGCTATCAAAAAGAAAGCAAATAAATACATTTAAGCAACCACCTGTAGTAATTCCCTGTTAACAGCCCACAAGATTATAGCAGAGCAAAAAGTCAGTTTTCCTTCATGGTATTTTTATGTTTAAATGAACTGAAAATAATGTTTTGTAATCTTGATAGAAATTTAAAATAAGGGGAAGTGGGTTAAAACCACCAAAGTTTATGCATCACATAAGGTTAGAGACAAATTTGACTTAATTTCCTTTACTGTGTGCTTTTAACAATTCCTGAATATCATCTGAATATATAGAAGCTATACTGATACAGAAATATAAATCAATTTTATGTGTAACAGTCGCAAATGCTAAAATAATCCGCTAAGCAAATCTCAAGGTTAAATACTAGATTTATCATTTAAATGAGGTGATGCCTGTTTCAGTCACTCATGATTATCTTTCCTTGAATTCTATTTTGGATATCTTTTTTAAAAGTGAGTCAGTGTATGCTGTAATATTTATATAAACACCACTCCAGGTCTTTACATTTTCTTCTGGTCAGTCTAATCAAGCAGTTGGAGGTTCTCATGCAAAAAAACAATGATGTACAACTTAAAAGCTTATTTCAGCCCCCAAGATCCTGACCCCACAATGTATTTCCATAGATGATTCTTTTTTTTCAGCAGAAATTAAGTTGACTAAATTATACTGCAGTATTGTAATTTATGCAACATGTCCTTTCAAAGGATCACAGAGTTATTTTAAGAAAAGTTTTTCAATCTATAGATTTTTAGAATTTTGATGTTCTTGCTAAACTGAAGGAAAATCAAATGCATGTTTTATAAAATTAGTAACATTCTGTAAAATTTAACTACTATTCCATCTCTGATATGCACTTAAACTGTTTTAGTAAATGAGCAGCCAGTGCAGTATTTCAAAAACAGTAATTCATTGAATACCCATTCTTCCTTTTACTACAGAATAGATTATAGTTAAGTCAAGATTAATGGGTAGATTTTAATGTTAAAGTCCTGTCTCTGAGCCTGTTATTCCCTGGGGGCATATAGTGCATTAGTTTAAGCCAATATATTGTTTATCGTAGATTCTATGACACTGTCTTAAATGATGGTTTGCTGCACCCTGTAACTATTTACCATGATAATAAATCACTTTGTGTACTCCCAATAATTATAGCATTTAAACAGAATCTTAATTAAGTTAGTGCACATTTAGGTAGAGATAACACTTAAGTAATTGTACACTGTAAAATTTCACTTAGTTATTTTTTTCCTTTTTGCAGTCTTCTGACATAACCCAAGTTTAGTATTTGTTCCAAACACATTGATTTCCTTAACTTAATGTATTGAAATTTTTGTTCCTAAAAGGAAAAACACAAGTGATTGTTTCTGATTTTCCCTCAACATTTAAACTTAGTTTAAATTTTAAACAATTAAAACTCTTACTCTAATACTTGGTAGTTCTGAAGCAGTTCTCTGTTGACTGTGGAAGTCTCATTACTTAATGATAATACTTCCAAGCAGATCTTACTGAGAATGAGAGTACAAAATTTTAATTTCATTAAATTTGAAATCCAAGTAACTTAGTTTTTCATTTAGATGATTTGGTTTATACAACTTTCATGAAAGTGAAACATATACATATTTGATAATGTTAGTGCTTTTTAGAAGCTGCCAGTGATTATTGGATTATTAAATCAGGAAGGATTTTCAGAACCTTTAGGTAGGTTTAAATTTTTAATCCTATTTATTTAAGGTTAATCTTTTTAAGTGCGTTTACATAAATTTTGTTATATAGAATTGGGTTTATCAACTTTTTACTTAATGTTTTCATTTAATAATTGACTGATTTATGAGCAATTATATATGGTCCAAATTTTATACAACTCCAGCTTTCAATAATAGGACTATCCTCACAGTGCCTTAGCACCTGTTATGGATTTTGAGTCATCTGGCAGCCCATGGGACTTAGATAAAGAAGTACCAGGTGTCCTGCCTGTCTCCTAATTGAGACGCAGTGAAAACAATATAGACTTGGCAGTATGGTTAAAAGGATGGATTAAAGCCCAGCTTTGTCTCCTCTGACAAATCACAGCTTTTCCTTCATGGTGTAGATAGTATCAACTACTAAAGAATTTCATTAATATTAGACATCATAAAAATCATACACAATTATTTGTCATAACCTGTTGTGGATTTTCAGAATTCCTGCTAAACAATTCTAAGATTCATGCTGTTTATGTAGGAGAATTTTATTTTTACTGCATATGAACTAGACTCCATGTTTCTTAAAGAAATTAGTTGCTGTAGGAAAGAAATGGAGTGTTAATATACTAGATCTTTATAAAGTAAGCAGTGTAGCTTACTTTTATCTTATAAAGGAGCAGTGCCTTTTAGTCTGTGGGATACTTTATTGCCCTGTATATTTCAGGAAAGTATCCCACTTTACTCCTGATAATAATAGTCATGAGATCCTTGAGTTGTACTTACAAAATGTATCTACCTATATATTATATCTCAATAAAATTCTAATTGTCCATTATGTTTTCAAGATCCTATAATGATACTGCTTCAGAATGTTTGAAAATATTTCATGGTCTTTTAGAACTGAAAAGCCAAATGTGGTTTATTTTCTCATTTTTTAGGTCATGTTATAGATTTTTACTATACTACATATAAGATTCAACTATATAAACAAACATTTTTTGAAAATTGCCAATCTTAGAAGTTAAGCTAATAGTCATTGTGTTGGCCATCCCTGAGCTGACTAAAATTAGCCTTTTATACTTTTTTTTTCCATCTAAATTCGTATCATTGAGATTGTCTGTAGAAAGAGCACTGGACTCTTAAATAACCAAGGTTCTAGTCCCAACTCTACCAGTCAGCAGCTTTGTTTTTCTAAGCAAATCTTCATATTCTCCTTCAAGGCAAAGCTTATTGTTGAAAAGCATTTTGCTGAGTTTCCTGAAATGTTGGTAGATCTTTGTTGTATCCTTCCTCAAGTTCTGACTTGTCCTAAAATATTCTCTATAAATTATGCCTTGGGATCAGTCCTCTCAAGATTGCCTTTTTAAAACCTTAAATATTTAAATTCCCAAGTATTTTTTTCAAGGATATTTTTACCACTCAGTGTACAGAGCAGTTTTGGATATCTGCCTAAAATGATTTTGAAAATACCTTTCATTTTATTTTATCTATGGAGATATTCCCAGTTGTCTTTCCTTTTCTCCTTTCACTGCAGATGGCCACTTGGATGATAAGAAGTAGAACTGATGAAAAATGTTTAATTTCTTAAAAAAAAAAAATTATCCCAACCAATGGGACAAAATGTGCATTTCAATGCTAAATTGTAATGAGTTGTGATTATGTTGAACATTATAGCATTTCTTCCATGGGCAATTATTTTATGTTAATATCAGCTTTCTTTTAATGTTACACCTTACATAGGTATACACAGTGTTTTACTCACTTCTTTCAAAAAAGGTCAGCTAGATTAAAGATAGGGGTAGAACCAAACTCTTCCTCATAAGATTCAAACACTGTCTCTAAATTCAATCCTAGGTAGGTCCCAACTATATTTGCCCCCGAGGGGGTTTGTCTCTGGAGAGCCTAATTGGGATTAGAGGAAGCAGGCTCTCTGCATAAGTGAAGTCGCTCAGTTGTGTCCTGCTCTTCGTGACCCCATGGACTATAGCCTACCAGGCTCCTCCATCCATGGGATTTTCCAGGCAGAAATACTGGAGTGGGTTGCCATTTCCTTCTCCAGGGGATCTTCCCAACCCAGGGATTGAACCCGGATCTCCTGCATTGTAGGCAGACACTTTACCATCTGAGCCACCAGGGAAGTCAGCCGGCTCCTAATCAATTATCAAACCAACTTGATTCATTCCTTCTATAGTTTATAAACAGTCAAGGAGTACTACTGGGTCTTGTGCTAGGTGCTGGAGATACTAAGATAAAACGGCATGGCCTCCATCCTCAGACATTAGTCTCCCACTAGTTTATTAGAAGAGCAAGCATGAGGAAAGAGGCACACTTGGTGCTTAACAGCTGGCTCTGGAGAGCAGGAAGAGGCCTCGATTTGTGGCATTTATTGAGTTCCATGATGTGAAAACTCCCACCAGAGTCAGTACCAAGCTACCAACCATCTTGCAAACTTTGTAAATAAGGTAGGTAGTATTCACAAAAAAAATTTAAGTCACTGTGCAAAACTCTTTTTCTTCCTGCAATGACCATTCTTGGAATTTTCTATAGAGAGAAGGCAGACGAAATTCCTAACTGGTAAAACAGCAAAGAAACCACATTCATATGAGTGTGGGCAAGTGCTTACTGCATTAGGAATTTCAGAATGGGCCTTGAATCCCTGAGGCTATGCTGTCAAGCACAGATATAGATACTTCATACTTTGCCTTTACTGAAAAAGGAGACAGTAGGGTTTCTCTTTGTTTTGGAAAGAAAACATTAAACTTGAATTTAAGAGGCAATTTGTTAGGCAATGATAGGCCTTTGATGTCTGCTTATCATTTTCGTAACCTTTTTATGAAAAATTATACTTTATATTCGTTCTTACGTACTACATGTGTACACACATATATACATATATAAACACATACACACACAAGTTTCAATTTCTTTGAAACTAGTCACGAATTACATTGGACGTATAAAACCCCTGATTACACTGTATTATTAAGAAAATTATTGTGGAGAATGAAAGGTTGTTCCTTCTTTAAAACCAAATCTACCTTTAAAAAAAATTACCTTTTCTCTATTTTTCCTATACATTAGTAAAGTTGAAATAAGTGGCACTAATTAACTGTTTACCATACCATCTTTTCTTCATATTCTTTTTTCTCATGAGAAATCAATTTTCTCAGAATAACTCAGAAGTTCCTCTTGTACGTACCATAGACAAGTTTTATCAAAGCATTCTTGCAAATGAATGCATGTATATATTTCTTAAACTGGTACTGAAAAGTGTCCACATGGAGACAACACTTGCTATTTATTAGGTTGGTACTAACATAATTGTGGTTTCTCACTGAATTTTAAATCATTATAACTAGGCTCAAACGGATCTTTATTAGTCAAAAACCATTACAATCAACACATTTTTTTAGTAACGAGAAATAAGTTGGTTTATTCCTATAGCATAAAAATCTGTTGTTTTGGGATTCGATGAACTCTTGGAAAGAATTTTCTGCATTCTGCTGGTTGTGGAAGCATTTTCCCTGCAAGAAATTGTAGAGATTCTTGAAGAAGTGGTCGTTGGTGAGAGATCAGGTGAATATGGCAGATGAGGCAAAACTTAGTAGCCCGATTCAGTCAACTTTTGAAGCGTCGGTTGTGTAATATGCGCTTGGGCATTGTCATGGAGAATTGGGCCCTTTCTGTTGACCAGCGCTGGCTGCAGTTGTTGCAGTTTTTAGTGCATCTCATCGATTTGCTGAGCATACTTCTCAGTTACAATGGCTGCACTGAGATTCAGAAAGCTGTAGTGAATCAGATGGGCAGCAGACCACCAAACAGTGACATGACTTTTTTTTGGTGCAAGTTTAGCTTTGGGAAGTGTTTTGGAGCTGTTTCTTGGTCTCACCACACTAAGTTGGGCATTGCCAGTTGTTGTATAAAATCCACTTTTTGTTGCCTGTCACAGTCTGATCAAGAAATGCTTCATTGTTGTTGCATAGAATAAGAGAAGACAGCACTTCAAAACAATGTTTTTATTTCTGGTCAACTTGTGAGGCACCCACTTACCGAACTTTTTCATCTTTCCAATTTGTTTCAAATGCTGAAAGACCATAAAATGGTTGATGTTGAGTTCTTCCCCAACTTCCCATGTAGTTGTAATAGGACCAGCTTCGATGGTCTCTCTCAAATGGTGGTTGTCAACTTCAGATGGCCAGCCACTACACTCCTCATCTTCAAGCCTCGCGTCTCCTTTGCAAAACTTCTTGAACCACCAATGCACTGTACATTCGTTAGCAGTTCCTGGGTCAAATGAGTTGTTGATGATGTGAGCTGTCTCTGCTGCTTTACGACTGATTTTGAACTCAAGAAAATTACTCGAAATTGCTTCTTATCTAACATTATTTCCATAGTCTAAAATAAATATAAGCAGCAAGTAATAAGTCTTTAGCAAAAAAAGGCAAGAGTTGCAAATTAAAATGATGTATAGCATAACCACATTAATTTAGCATGTGTTCCAGTATCAATTGGCAAATTTCAACAATGCAAAAACAGCAGTTACTTTTGCACCAACCTGATACAAGGAGGTTGAGTCAGAGGTCAAAATAACTGTTTTTAACATTCACATTAAAATGTGGCACAGAGAATTCAAGCATCTCTTTCCAGGAGTGGGCTGAAATTGAACCCTAGTTTCATGACAGCTGATCTTGATCCAGTGACACAGGGCCATGATTTATTATTTCACATGTAAGTTTAAAATCAAAGTAATTACTTAAAATGAATACTGATGTTAACATTGCATTAATGAAGTACAGATTGGGTTTAAACTATTTATACTATAAAAAATATTTAGTTGCTTTTTCTTATTTTTAGAATGGGTAATACTCCTTCCCCCCATTTCTGCTTTTGCAGAAAGTAGAAGGAAAGGAGGATTAGTGGATAATTATATTGCTGTGATTGCAGCACCTGTGTGTGATTTCTTTTGATTGGCTAGTTCTGTATTAAAGATTCCTACCAGCCAAAAGTCTCCTTCATCAAATGGGGTTTTACTAGCTAGTTTTGGCTTGGGTTGTTTTAGATTTGCAACAAAAACTGTCTTAATTCAACTTAGACTTGTACTTTAAGTTTTACTCTGAGTTTTTTAAGTATGCCGTCACCTTTTTAGCATCTCACCCATTTCATTTGTAATTTCAATGCCAATGGCAACATACAATTGCAGTAGGAATATAGCTTGAATTGTTATTATCCATCAGGTTTGTGTAGGCCACTCAATTTGTAGGTACTAATAACTCTTCCCTAGAGAGCTGCCTTTTAAGGAATAAGTGGGTAACCTATTTTAAGGACATATAGGAATTAACTGTTTTGGATTATGGTTACCATTCCAGATGCTAACATCACTGTTTGGACCTTTATAATCATCTTAGTCACAAAAGGCTCCTTGTTTGTGGACTCAGGATTATGGTTTAAGTACTTCGAGTTCAGTATATCACCTTAATATATGTTTTCCAAAGTAAAAGGAGAAAAGATGTAAGTACGTAGATTGGGTTGCTTTGATATTATTGTTTGTGCTTTATTTGACTGCAGCAAACTTAGAAAATTAGAAAGAATTTAGCTTTTAGAATGTGGTTTACTGTACTCTACTGTTACTAAGCTAACTATTTTCTGAAAATAATCCCCCAAAAGGAAACTGCAGATATCACTGTTACAGTTTTTCATTTAAATTCAACCATCAGTGATTGTTTTCCTTTACTCTGCCACCTATACTTGGACTTTAAAAATTGTTTAGTAAGCATTATTACCTCTAATGATTTTTTTGCAATTTTATTAAATATATCGTGGCTTTTCTACAAAATGAATATATTATGTCTAGATAATTTTAATTTGTATAGTTTTATATATTGAAGTTTCTTCAGAGTTTTCTGAATCACCTTTTATATAGTGAAATAGAATTACACCCCAAAATGTATCTTCTCTAGATAGTCATTTCTTGTTCTAATAAATTTTACTACTTTGGAAGTATTCTCCTTGCTTTAGAAATACTAAATTTGCTTTCTCTCTGCCTAATTTTTGTGTAAACTCTAAATATAATAAGATAAAGTAAAATATTTCATTTATAGGCCCTCTGAAAGTAGAGCATTTTAAAAGCAGGTAGGTGTCTCCACCCTACTTTTCATGAAGCATTTTACCCATTCAAGCAGACTTTTAAAAACAGCTTGTTTTGATAGCAGACTGTTCTCCTGTGGGCCTTCAGCCTTTGCTTCCTGGCAGCACCTTTGGTGCGAAAAGAGAGTGATCAATTGGGAGACTATCAGTGCCAGCATGCATAGAGTGATAAGTTAACACACCACTGGGAATTTCTAGGGCCCACCAAGATACTTCACTTCTAATGTGCTAACAAGCTCATTTTTCTACCTCTTGCCTCTTCAGTTATTTTTTTTCTCAGAAGAGCTTAGAAGTTGAGTGCATCAGGCATAATGAAAAGCTCTGTAGGAGGGAGAAGCAATAACCCCATTTTTCCCTTTTCAGCCAAATAGAAAATTAGTTTCTGGTAATACACAAAGGCCAGTATTTTTTGTACAAGGGGCACTGCTGTGAATCAAAGGACTCTATTAACTGCAGAAAATTCGGCAGCTGTGAATCTCCCCCAATGAAAAAAGTACTTTCCAACAAGTTGTGAGATATGTGGTATTATTTAGATTGAACCATCAGTTTCATCCCCTTTCATTTATAACCATATACTCTCTTTTAAAAAGTGTGCTATATTACTTTTCTGGGTTAACACTCAAAAATGTCTGCATGATCCTTCTATAAAATCCTTACTGCTGATCATTTTAATATAGCATCTTTTCCTGTTGCTCCCCATTGCAGGAGTGAAATTATTTTGAAGTTCAGCCCCAGAAGTAAAAATGATGGATTACAGGGAATTGGAATTAAGATTATTTGAATATTTGATACATAATATGTAGTATGAGAGATTACTCAAATCCTTTAGATGGCAAAAGACATCACAGTCTTAAGTGCACAATGAATATAGACTTAACTTTGTTTCTCTCAATAATGCCTTGTAAATGTAACTGGCTATGGGATCTCCCACTGAATTAACATTTTAAATTATCTTCCTCTCAAAATTTTTTCTTGGTCTTGGTTATAGACCTGGTCTACAGTTTAAAGAAGTGAAGAACAACAATTGAATTGCAATTTTAAAAAGAGAGAATAATGAGTTTTGAGGGTAAAATACTAAAATGGGTCTTAGGGAAAATTCAGTGAATAGAGAAGAAGCAATAGGCAAATTTTTATTATCCTTCATACTTATTTATATGTTTCATGTAAAGCCTATCAACACAGCACACTGAGTACAGCAGGAAAACTTTCAAAAGTTGTAGAAGAAAGGTTAACTGATTTCTCAGTTCAGGAACTATACGACATGAAGTCAGCATGTGAGTTTTTCCTGATAATTGTATGTTGCTGCCTGCTGCTCTACATTTTGACAGCCATTTCCATAGTTGCTTTCGTGAACAACAGAAATATTCTCTCTCTTTCTCGCCCTCTCTGTGCTAACAGCACAATCAGGCCTGCTGAAACAGGAAGCCTGGAGTGGGTTGTTCAAAAGCAACAACACTTCAAGGTACTGGTTGCTTGTCAATAATATCAGAGAAGAAAATGTGGTGAAAGGGAAGTACAGTATTTTTCTGTCAGTGTCAGTGCCCTGTAGATGCTTTTGTTAGACAGTATTTAGGAGTCCTGTGGACTCTTTGCAAATATTCCTGCCTGTTTCAGTGTTATAATTGACTAGGTATTTTTTTCTGACATACAGATTCAACTGTGTATTTATCTTAACTGCATGGAGTTATTCAAGGATTACAGCAAGAGTAGTCTTCCATTCAAAATGAGAACAATTGTTGGGAAAATGCAGGGATTTAAAAAAGAAGATATGCAGGAATTTTTCACAATAAATCATTGCAAATGAAAAATAGAATTTCAGACATAGTATTTTAAGCAGCATTATAATATTTATCATGTGGCTTTTCAGAGTACATCTGCAGATCGAAGCTGATTAACCAGATAAGATGAGCCTAGGCTGCCCTGGTAGCAGTTGAATCCTCTTCCAAGTAAACTGTTAACCTTTCTTTCTTCCAACAGTTTACTGTTAGTTATATTCTAATAAATGTATCTCTGTTAAGCTACCAGGTATAATGGTGTCCGGAAGAGTAAACTTATGTTAATAGCTATATTTTTTTACTCTTTACAAAGTCACACTCTTAGTGATATGCAAGAATAGTTGGCGAATATATTTATTAAGAAGTAATGGCTTAGCAGTGATAGGCCTTTTTGAGCAGATCTGTTCTTTTCCATTGTAAGCTGCATTTAAGTTCAACCTTAACTGAAGGAAATCAGCTATGAGGAGAGAGCACGATATCTGCAAACGATTGTCCAGCACCATTTAGAGCCAACGACATTTGAAGAT
Source organism: Ovis aries (assembly GCF_016772045.2). Lineage (NCBI taxonomy): Eukaryota > Metazoa > Chordata > Mammalia > Artiodactyla > Bovidae > Ovis > Ovis aries. The sequence continues at coordinate 43,535,787 of NC_056071.1, read as the reverse complement.
TTTGCAGCACAGGTTTTTTCTCCAGCTCCCTACCATCATTTACCATCTGATGCCGGTAAGGTTAAAAGCAAGTATTAGTTACTGGTCATTATTCGAACTTGAAATGCAATACCCTTTTGTTCTGAGAAAAAAACAAAACTCTTAATGAAAAACTTACTCGAGTACAATTCCAGTCATTGAAGTATAGATATTTTTCATCATTATTTTCATATTTGGCCTATAAATTTGATTTATACTTTCTTTTACCTAAATACAGTTCTTTTAAACGTCAACAGTCTTCATTAAAAACACATACACTACATTTTATCTTAGCTAAAGGGCAGTAACAGTTACGTTTCACAGAATCATTGCTGAAGTATCTGCAAAAGAAACACAGTTGAGCAGGCACTCTCAAATTTGGAGGATCAAATTTTATGGCCAAGAAGATTGCCTTATCATTTCTGATTTTACAAATAAAGTTAAAATAACTGGTCTAGATTTAGAAGTACTTAACAGTAAATTATTTGTAATATTTCAAGATTATAAGAGGGTACTGCATTTTTACAGTTAACTAATTTTGAAGAAATCAGTAAGAAAATAAATGACTCATGGCCTTCCTATTCTGTAATACTTTGCACTCCTTATGATTGTTTCATTTATTTTATTTTCCCTCTTTAGATCATTAAATATCAGTTCTGTTTATCTGAAGGTAAGACAAAGTGTCACACAAAACACCCTTTGTTCTTCCCCCATTTCCTTTTTAAAAAAATTAGCAAGCACTAAGCTTGTAACTCAGTTAATAAGCAAACTTAACACTGCCCTGGTTCATACTAAACATTTCAGAAATTGTCACTAAATTTCTTCCAGAATTATACTTACTAACCTAGGTCTGCATGAAACACTAACATTGGTTCTGGGATAAAAATAACTAATAATAGAACCCTTGGTTGAAGTTAGTTACACCTTGTTGTATTGACCTTTTTGTTTCTCAGCATGAAAAAGTAGTCCTACTGAACTGAAATGGTGTGTCTGTATTTTGTAATGTGTTGCATTGTTACTGGATATCCTTACTCATCAAATAGTTATTGTTGTGTGCCTTACACTGTCCTAGGCACCTGACATACAAAGACTCTTTTAATGATGTTCAAGGGAAGCAGGGAAAAAGAATACAGTATACTTGAAATTCATTATAATAAGCCTTCAAATTCTCTTTATAGTATGTAAGTTTTCTTTGTATTAAATAAGTTTAACAGGCACAGTACTCCTTTTCTGGCTTAATTGGTTTGAAAAAAATAACTAATTCTCAATTGAGGTTTAGTCTGTGAAATTAGTTTCCATTCCTATCACCCATTTAATTGGCCATTATAAAAATAATTTTACAAAGAAACTTGGAGCCCTTTCAGTTAATAATATAAAATACCTAACAGAGAAAATTATATTAGACTGGGTTCAGTCTTTAGAAAGATTAAAAAGTCTCAATGTTTGCTTCAGTGGATTGACACTATCTGAAATTACTCGGCTTGGCGTTAAGAAAGATGGTAAAAGAAAGATGCTAAAAATAAATTAATGAACAACCACTAAAAAATAGTTAAAGAGAATATCTAATAAAATATCAGACTACATTACTGAAATAGACATGAACACCTTTGTTTATCATATAGTTGAACCATAAGTTTCACAAGTGAAAATATTGATTAGACCATGTTCAGACTAACTTCTCCCCTCAAATGTATACAGGCTGTTAGTTTTTATGTTGTAGTTGTTTACTAGCTGTAGTCCTTCATATTCCTGTTCTTAATGTTTTTCTTATATTTTATGTATTATCCTACACATTTGACCAGATACATAATATGGGAAGTAAGTAGTAGTCTCACTTTCTGAGACATTAGGTAAAGGATGATACAGCAGCCAAGTCAAGGCTCTTTGGTTAATTTGGGAGTGGGGGTGGGGGGGTTGTGCCTGGTCTTAGTCACAGCTTGCAGGATCTAGTTCCCCAACTAGGGATCGAATGAAACCTGGCCCCCACATTAGAAGAAGCCCAGAGGTCCTAGCCACTGGACCACCAGCAAAGTCCCTGGTTACTTTTTTTTTAATTGTCTTTGCTTTTAGGAACCATTAGAAACATGACCTTGAATTTTTTTAAAAGGTCTTTTTACCTGTAAATAACTTTTCCAGTATTACTGAATACATTTTTATGCTTTTTTATAGACTTGAATAGTTATGAAAGATAAAATTTTTATCAGTTTTAAGGTGTTTTTTTTTTCTTTAATGTGGACCATTTTTAAAGTCTTTACTGAATTTGTTATAATATTATTTCTGTTTTGTGTTAGGTGTTTTGGGCACAAGGCATGTGGGGTTTTAGCTCCCTGACCAGGGATGCAACCGACACCCCTACACTGGAAAGTGAAGTCTTCGCCCCTAGACCCCCAGAGAGACCCCAAAGTGGTTTTCAATTCAACACAATAATATAAAAAAGGAAACATTTCCCCATTTACAGTAGCAAAACATAATGACATCTGAAGAAAGATTGTTTTCCCCAATCAGCTCAAATTTTGATTTTCCTATCGCAAACTAACTCATACATGCGGAACTCCCTTTAAAGTTATAAGTTAAAGTGTAGAGAGAAGACATGAAATAGGCCACATAATAGCCATATGGACCTGACTTACGGTTTGCAAAAATTGCATACTAGTGTGAAGATTTTTAGGTTCATTACTACTTTTTAATATAATGAAAAAATTGATTCGCCACACTGAGGAAATGGCATTCAGAACTGCAGTTGAGAATCAATTTAGATAGCCTATGCATACCACATCTATATAAACTAATACTAATCAATACTAATACAATAAATTGAAATTATGTTTTAAAGGAATATCAATATGATAATCATATAAAGAATATAATCTGTTCTTCTAACCAAACCAATAGAATTATAATAATATAATTCTATTCAGTAGAATAGTGGAAAAATACTACTTTAAGTTTATTTAACTTGGCTCAAGCTTATTTAATACCTACTTCCTGTATAACAGTAATTTATTAGTTGTGATGACATTGAAATCCAAGGAGGATTTTTCTAGGTAATTTTTAGTATTTAAATAGACATGAAAAACATTTTTGGTGTATCATAGTTGATCCATAAATTTCATAACTGTATTTTCTCAAAATGCACTCTGTCTGTAGCAGTAGACTGATACTTAAGGGAAATTATTTTTATCCCTAAGGTCATTGAGGGAGATATCGTGATGTCACACATTGTTGATCTTCCATAACCACATTAAAACATTATTAGATTTTTCATGTCCTTTATTTAAAAAAAAAAATTACAGGAAAAAAATCCCTTTATCTTTGTCAGGCATGTGTGTGGAAAATATCAAAAGTTTTACAGTGACCTTCTTTTTTAATGTCTTAATATTCATGAACACCTCTCCTCTGACTCTAAACTTTGAAATTACTCCTCTTCCTGGTCAGATTATATTGGCAGTTCAAAATCCTGATATTTTCCCCTAATGTCATATTATCTTCTCAAAGTGAGTCTTGTCTTTTCTCCCCCGCCCCAAGTCTTTTCCAGTGTTAATGTTTTTTTACTATCATCAGCCATAAGTATTTTTGAATATATTCTGTTATAATCTAGAATTACCTCTAATACTCTATTATTTTAGTTGAGCTAGTATTAGATACCTCCCTTTGGGTTTGTTTCTCTACAAATTGTTAGAAATTTTAGTATTTTAAATAGTAAAGGGTTGATTAGTATTTGACTCCCTCTGAATATGCACATATATACATACATATACGCACACACATATACATGTACAGTTGACCCTTGAACAACATGGGTTTGAACTGCACAGGTCCACTACACATGCATTTTTTTTTTCAGTAGCAAATATTACAGTACTGCACAATACTAGATTGGTTGAATCTGTGAATGCAGAACCACAGATAGAGAGGAACAAGAACTACCTACCTGTAGGGAGAACTGCATATATAGAGGGCTGACTATAAGTTACAGGCACATTACATAGAGAGTTGGCACCCCTAATCCCCACATTCAAGGGTCAACCATATATACACATAATATATACACAACCATATATGCAGATAAATATATGTATATCTACATATGCATACCACTTTGTATAATTACCTTTAGAAAACATAGGTTCCTAAGTAAATATTCTAAAAATTAGTAATATGATTCAAATAATCCAAATAGTGATTATGAAGACCTAGAGTAGAATCTAATCTTTCATTCCAACCTCAGTTTTGCTATTAATTCATAAAATCTATATTGCCACATATAGATGAGACAGTATGACAATTGTCAGGCCCATCTCTTTGAATCTTTCAGTGGAATGAATCATCAAAATTCAGCCATTAAAGTTTTCTCCTTTTCCCAGGCTTTGAAATGATCTAGAAGAAAAGATTTTAGCTTTTCAGAAGATAGTTATTTTATATATATCCTAAATATTATTTGTGAGTGCCAATAGAAAATCAACTGCCTTTGACATATAAGCTATGTTTGTTTACTATGTTTTTAAAAACAAATTCCTAATGATATTTATCAGTAGGTTAGCCTGAAATTAAAAGCAGCCAAGTATATTCTCTTTTCAGTATTTTGAACTTAGAAATTTGACTTGTATGTTGACCAAGAAGCACATAATATTAATCTTAAATAAAGTCCATTAACCTTTAATAACAATAATTATTAGGTTCAGTTTTCACACAGACCAGTCATTTAGATATAAAATTTGTGTGATGAAAATAACAATAATTGAACAATCACTGTGCATCCTCTCATTGAATCTTCTATAAGATGAAAACCAAAAAAGTTTACCCAGTCACCTGCTAAAGTCAGAGTCTGACTTCAGAGTGCATGATCTTAACTAATATAATTATTTAGTCTAAATATTTTCAGTCCCTTCTTGATATTGAGGGAGGAGAGAAATTGCCCAGTAACCCGTCATGTTTGCAAATTAGAGTTTGTTAAAAAGTTTTATTTTGAAGGCTCTACTTCTCCATCCATTGAAAAATCTTCATTATTTTTTATATAGTTTTAAGGTTGCCATGGGAGAACTATGGGCTTTGGAAGTCAGACTGATCTGTATTTAAATCCTAGTTCTCCTGTTTATTATCTCCATGAACTCAAATGAATCCATTTATCCTAAACCCAGTTTTCCCATTTGTAAGGAGATAAAATATGACAAGTTTGGACTGATATGTTCTCAGTCTCCAATAATGGTAGTTTTTGAGTATCTTAATAAGAAACCTCATGTTTGCCTGTATTTCTGTGTTATGTTAAATTATGTGTTAACTTTATGACATTCAGTGGTGCGTCCACACTAATCTTAGCCACATATCTACTCCTTTACCGATATTAAAGCAGTAAGATTATTTGGGTGATCTGTTCTTTAACAAAGGTTATATTTTGTAGGAATATTAACATAAAAGTGGATAGATTCTCTATTTTCCCCCAAACTAAACGGTTATGTTCTCCACATTTTACCAATTAACATTTTGTTATTGGTCATTTTCTTCAAAAACTATTTTTAGTTTCTATCCCATCTTTTCTAATCTTCATCTGTTTTGATTTAAAGTCTGTTAATTTTTGCTCTTATCATAGTTTTATTGTATACACTTATTATATACCTGCTATATGTCAGGGTCTTTGCATTTGTAGGCGTTCATTCCCACAACTTTGGAATACAGCTAGTATTGTCTCCATTTTACAAATAAGAAAACTATCTCAGGTTAGTTTGCCCAGTATCCAGCAAACTAAACTTGTCATTTAACTTAGGTCTGTCTAACCTATGCCCGTGCTGTTTCTAACATGACACTACCTCTTACTTCATTATTATTTAGAATTGTTTTCAAAGTCACAATATTTTTAAAGGTATCATTTAGTACCTCCAGTAACTTCAGCAGTTTTAAATGGATGATACCTGTCAGCAAGTAGTATAATTAAAGCCACAACAAATAACGATCCATTAAGTGCCCTTTTATAATCTTTATAGATCCCCAAAGTCATATTCATGTTGCTTGTAATAAAGTTCATTGTAATCAGTGTACAAAATACAAATCAATATATTGTACCATCAAGATATAGACACCATTCTCTGTGAGTACTGTAAAAACATTAGTAATAGATACATTTTGTAAAACATAGGAGCATATACTTTTTAAACTTGATACTAGAGAATATTTTATTGATAGAAATAAATCAATATTCTTTGACTCAAGTGACATAAGTCAATACTTAGAGTAGGATGTGAAATGCAGTGCAAGTATCACATTATTCTTTAAATCTAAAATTGAGATCTGTCCACCATCGATCACTTATGGAATTTGGGTATGCTGAGTATCCATCACAAACATCATTTGCTAAAACGTGAGGAGGTCCTAATAGCTGTATACCACACACATACTAAAAAGTCTGATTTGACTCAGTTGGCTGAAAGGGGTTTCACCTTGAAGGCAGTAAGGGGGACGTAGAGGAATTGCTGTTTTTGAAGAAAAATATTCTTTGAATTTGGCATACTCTTAAGTAGCATTCCTTTCTGTGATGATGGAAATGTTCTGTGTCTGCACTGTCCATTACGGTTGCCACTAACCACTTGTGACTGCTAAACAGTTTAAAAGTGGCTAGCTAGTGCATCAAGGAACCAAATTTAAATTTTTCATTTAATTAACTGTAATGTGGCTGTGGCTACCATGTTGGGCAGTATAGCCCGAGAGAATTTATGATTGAGTGATTAGGATAACCTGCCACCAGTACAATGAACACTTTAAAAGGTAGATGTTTATAGAATTTCTCATAGACCTTTTTCTTTCTTTTCTTTTTTCCTATTTGAACTTGTTTTGTTAGTGGGTAAGTATAACATTTGAATGTACAAGCATTTGTCCATTGTGAAACTTCATCACCCTAACACATTGCATGCCCAATTGTATTTCATAATAAAAACCTGATTACTGTCTTCTCTGCTCCTCTGTTAACACCTGTAAAATTCTGCACTATGTCGCTCATATCTGTTATCTGTCTTCTCTTTTGTTTTCTCACTTCTGCTTGCTACTCCATTTCTTCATTCACAACAAAGAAAGAAATGCAGTGATAGTTCTCTTCCTCCCAAAACCTCCACTAGAAAACATTGGCCATCTCAAGGTAAACAGACATGGGAAGGCCTCTCATGACTGGCCGGAAATAAGTATGCATTACCCGAAAAGCATGAGCTACTGCTCTTCACCTTCCTTCTGCCATCCATCTGCAGTGCTCCCCTAAAAAGGGCCGTGGATTCATATTCTTTAAGATTTCCAGTATGGGTCCAGTATGAACCAGTTCAGATCTTTGGGAAGACTAAAGGCGAACAGAAGTACGTGTCGTTCTTGTATTTTGAAGGCCAACCTCATTTCAGTTAGAAAAGAAAGAATGTTGGAGAAGTTACTTTGAAAAAGAGGGAAATTTACCTGAATTAGGATTAGTGATAAAATATTTTTTCCTTGACAATATATGCTTGTTCTTGAGTATACTATTTGACCTTGAAAACATTTTGAAGTGTTCTATAGAGATACATTCTTAATTTCCTAAGACATCTCAGTAGGATCTGTACCCTTTATTGAATGGTTTTGTTTCTTTATAAATATTCATACCTTCAACTTAGGCACAAGTGTTTCATTATATGGAAGCAGTAGTATAAGTATTCCCAAGCTCAGAGTGTCAGTGAGGAGTTCCAGTGGCTAACAGATGTGCCAAAAGTTTCCTACAGAGTAAGGAGCTGTGTCCATTGAAGCCTGCAGCCTGTGTCATGCACCTTTGTTTGTGACACACATAAAGATAATTTTTATGTACATAAAACAAAGGAAACCTGGATTAAAGTGCCTCAAAATATACAGAATGTTAAAAATTTTGTTATTTGCGGGTTTTTTCAGGGGTTTTTAGTTTTAACGAAATATTTGAGTGCCTATAGTGTGCAAAGTGTGTAAATTAGAGAATCATAATTCATAGACATAACATACAAAAGTGAAGAACTACTTTGTACATGATACGAAGAATTTTCCAATTCGAACTCATTTTTTTTGCTGCTTTCAAATATTTAAATCTACTGACTCTACTGGTAACTAGAGAAGTTTAAGAAAATGAGCATTACTTATCTCTTCTAAATTGAGACACTTTGAGAGAGCAGTTTTTTCTTTTTGAACTGACTTTCAGATGAGAGATCTTGTCTTCACCCTCCTCTCCCCCCAGAATTTATCCTGTTCCTTCTTAAAAACATATTTAAATTTAACTTCCTAGCATGTTTAATGGTCTCATACTACTAAGTCCCTTTTGGGAACGCTTGGTGCTGTTTTATTTTCCAGTTTGAGCAGTGAAGGCCCTTTTGTTGATTATATTCTGTACCCAAGAGATAGCAATTGGTCCTTCTCACCTGCTTCTTAAGCCCTCATGTGCATGCTGATGGTGCTTTGGATCCTTGTCCTTTCTGTCCTAAAGATCTTGCTTCCCATTGCTTCTTCTGGGGAGCTCTCTGGTTGATTCTGGTTCTGGAAATAATGATTGGTGCTTTCTGGCTACTATGATGACATGAGCCCCCAGATCACTGGGTTTTAAATAAAATACTAGTAGACTTTTGTAACAAGCAAATTTGGGGCTTGCTCTTTCCTCTCAAAAGACCTCACTAAGGTCTTTGGATCTGTAGCAGAGAAGTTACTCTTATAGGAGGAGAGCCAGAGGATTTGCACTAATGCGCTTGCTGTTTCCCACAGGCTCCTACCCAGAGATCCTATCCAGTGAAACTCCCACAGCGGCGCAGGTAGACGGGGCCGACCTGGCCTCTCCAATGTCTCCTCGAACGAGCAAAAGCCGCATGTCCATGAAGCTGCGTCGCTCCTCTGGCTCCGCCAATAAGTCCTAAGGAGACAGCAGCCTGGCAGTGGTCACCAGTAGCCACCTTAGCATGAACATGGCGTTAACCCTTCCAGGCTTTGTGTTTGCCATAATATGCATGTTCCTTCCTGAACATTTATTTTAGAAAACACTGGATTTAAATAATTTGTAACTTAGTATTTTAGATTTGGGTTGTTTATTCGGTTGGTTTTTTCCCCCACACTCCACGCTGCCATATGGGGGGTAAGGGGTGAAGCTTTATTCTATACCCTTTACCTTCCCTCACTAATTATGTCCAAGTAGTTTTACTTTGAATTTCATAATTAAATTTGAGCCAAAATATAATTGGACAGATAAGCCTCATGATTTTATCGTGCCCCATTACAACTTTATGGCTCAGTAAATATATAATTTTTTAATAAATGTACATCTTTAAACATTTGTAACGTTGTGGCAAAAGTTACAGATCTGTTAATACACTTGATGTGTATGGATTATTTATGTTATCGAAATAAACGACTTAAAATAAATGGTCTTTTAGCTTCTCAAGTTCCAGCTGAAATAAGTTTAGCATTACCTTTTTCTTCCCAAAGCAGTGTCTCATTTCTCGGCTGTGTAGCAGGTGATGCCATGACATATCTAAAACCAGAAAAATCACTGTGCTGGACTCTGATTCATGTTTAGCTTCCAAATATTTTTCTAATGTTTTGCTTTTTAAATGGTATCACTGTTAAATGCCACTTCTGTTTTGAGATTATGGCCCCTTATTATTGGCTGCTGGACCCTGGTATATCTATGTTCTTTCTTAAGTACCGAAAAGGGAAGAATGAGGTGGGGTGGGTAGGAAAAAAAGAAAACTTTTCTAAGTGTGTGGCTTAAATTATGTGTATTATTTTAAAAGAAAAGGGAACATGACCCAGGAGTCTAAATTAATCTAATATTGTTAATACTGAACATGCAGGTGCAGGTTGGTATACATTCCACCCTCCACAAATATTTTCCTACAGTAGATAAGCTGCTCACATTTTGCTCACGTTTTTTTTTTTTGAACGAGCATCTCCTAAGGAAATGTAGCATGACATTGGTACTAACTGCATGTGTAAATACATCATATCGGCAAACTATAAAATATAAATTATGTATCATCATTCATGTAGTATCTACAAATTTGTAACAGTGGAAAAAAGATGGTATTTAATAATACAATAAAAATATTCTTATCATTTTGTGTTCATGAGTGGTCTTTTATATTTTTTCAGACTTAATAAGCAGGGCCATAAAGCATGAAAAACTAACTTAACTAGGCTTAACTAATCATGAAAAACGAATTTTAACTCTCTTCTTTGGATACACCCCATTTCTCAGAGATCCTACCACAGTTACTAAAAATAGATTTTTCACTTTTCATAGCATCTCACCAGAAACTTCCTCCAGTGCACTTGGTTAAAGCATCTATTTATCTCACTTTCATGCTTCTTTGGTTACTTAAATTTTACTTTTTTTGGTAATATATATTCAGGAACAAAACTTTTTACAGTTTGTAAAGGAAGCTTTCAGAGTTCCTGTGCACTTAAAATTTTGGATTTCCTTATAGATAAAAACAAATTCCTAAGAAACTATGTAGAAAATAAACTAAAATTCCCAGTAAAGCTTATATAAAGGATAAATATGGATAGAGAGAGCTCTGAGAACAAGATTAAACAATACAGTTTCCCACAACCAAAATGAAGAACTGCAAAAAAGATAAAATACCTACTTACAAATTTCTGTAGTGCTTTTCCTTTTTAAAAAAAATGAACAAGTTAATGGTTTGATAATATGTAACAAATTGGAGTGAAAATACTAACTTAAAAATACTGAAGTTAATTAGCACAGTTAACATTTTACTCATCTTCAAATAATTCACTAGTTTTGAAAAAAAATATGTAAAATATTTTCTGTTGACATTTTTGGGTGGTAAAGTATCTTTAATATTTGAAGAATAGTACATATCCCTTGCTTTTTGGAGTTCAGTCTATGCAGCCATACTTCCAAGGAAAATCTCCCATTTATGCACCATTATAATCATTTACAAAATATAATTTCTTTTGTCTGTATTCCAACTAAATGGATCACCAAGATTACTGGCTTTGGGGAGATGAGAAGTGTGGCATTTAGAAACAGGCTGTGTTCAATGGGATTCTTTAGACAAACAACGCAACAAAGCACCAGCTATGTACATTTATTTGGTGGTAAGCATCTTACAAATAGGGGCTACCTGTCCAGCAGTACTCAGCCAGTGTTCCAAACTCTGGCTATTAGGGCATAGGTACAGAATACATGCTAAATATGGTTTACAAAAAGAAATTCAAAACCAGATTGCTGCTGAAATAATGAATTGCCATTCATTTTCATAGTGGGTTATAAGTATTAACATCTTTCTTAAGCTGAACATAGTGTCATATATAATACACATTATAAGATTTACAACAGAAACATTAAAACAAGTTGGATGAAACCCTACTTAAACTGAAACTTTAGGAAATGAGTTCTGTATTTCCCAAAAGCTTATATTAAAGGTTTAAAGTATCTTCCTGAATACTGCACACAAAAGGGCTAGAGGTGAGAATCTGGGAGGGCTCTCAACTCCTTTCAGTAAGAGGCGTTATTCCCCACCTCCAGACACCAGCCTCAGAGTGTACTAAGCATTGAGAAAAGGAAAGTTTACAAGGAGATCTCCACATCACCCAAAAGTGCGCAAACATCTTACATTTCCTTTCTTACAAGACACTGGTCTTGTATTTCCCACCCACCCAATGTAAGTTTGGCACCAATCACATAACTGTTAATTCACAGAATATACAGTGCAAGACGTCTGACCCCATTGAGACAGAAACTACAGAGGCGCTTGCGATGGCTAGAGGGAAAAAAAAAAAAAAGGACCTCCACTTTTGGTAGCTAGAATCCTTTGTAGAGACATGCACGCACTCACTGCGACTTTCCATAGGAATTACAAGTCATATAGGATTCGTTGGGGTCTCCAGAGTTTGGTGGGGGCGGGGGGAATCCTATCTTGTGAGGAAGATTTAAAGCTGACACATCTTGACCAGGAACGCTTATACCATATACATACCTGCTCTAGAGAGAGATTTTATATTTCTCTGTCCGCTCCTCAGGCGGAACATTGACACTATTGAGAGTTTCAGGTGAGAAAATAAGGAAAGAGGGTAAACTCGCAAGTTGAAGAAAACCCCACAGAAATCCCCAGGGTCGTTTCCTCCACAGCCCACCTTACAATCTTCCTCGTCTCTCGGCCCTCAGCAGCCTGGCCGCAGCGGCATCTGCAGCAGCAGTACCTGCCGACTTTCTGAGGGGTGGCACTTATTGATGTGCCGGGTCAGCCCCGGGGAGCTAAAAAAAGTGGACGGGCAGTGCTTGCACGAGAAAATCTGCTGAGCATCCCCGTCGGATGCCCCGCCTGGATTCGGTGCATCGGGAGGCGCCCCGGCCAGAGCGGGCAGGAGCAGCTCGTCGCGGACCGCATGCCACAGCCGGTGTTTGTCCCTGATGTCTGCCGACGGGAAGTGCGCCCCGCACAGCGGGCAGGCGAAGGCCAGGGAGCTGCCGCGTTCCGAGCCAAAGCAGGGGCCGAGCGCGCGGGCCGAGCCAGCCTCATGAGTGCCCAGGTGCTTGCGCAGATAGGCTTGGCGACGGAACTTTTTGTGGCAATATGGGCACACGAAGATCTCGGGTCCCCCGACACCACTGGCACTGCCGGGCTCAGGCACCCGGCGCCCCAACACCCCCGCCGTATAAGGGAGCTGAGGAAGTGGAGGCTCGGGGTGGGACAGCACCTGGAGGCCGGGCTGTGGGGCGCTGTCCTGGTGCTGCTCCGTCCCGGAGCTGTCCCTGGCCCGTGGGTGCTGATCCGCAGTTCGCTCCGCACGGCTGTTCTCTTTCCCCTCGGCCAGGAAAGATGCAACAGTCCCGGAATCCGGGGAGGACGACGATGGAGGCAGCTTCCCGTCGGCCGAGGAGATCGTGGCTGCATTGGCCGCTGCGGGACGCGGTTTGTGCCAGCGGCGATGGGAGGCGAGGTTCGCAGGGCAGCTGAAGACCTTGTCGCACTCGGGGCAGCGGTACTCGACGCGCACGATGCGGGAGCAGCGGTGCTGAGCCAGTGCGAAGGGGTCTGCGTACTGCTCCTTGCACAGCTGGCAGATGAACTCCCCCAGCGGCGTGCGGCTGCCCCCGGGGCCCCGGGACGGCGCCCCGGGCTCCTCCTCCTTGATCTTCAGGCCCAGAACAGGGGACGTGGTGACTTCATCGGCGAAGCTCAACTTCCTCATGGCCTTTGGTTTCTTGACTCCCGCGGCTGCGGGCCCAGACGAGCAGCCCGAAGGAGCCTTGGCGCGGCGCTCGCCGCCGGTGGCCCGCTTCAGGCCGTGCAAGGTGGCGGAGAGGGGTGCGGGGTCCGGATGTAGCGCGGGCTCTGGGAACGGTGCCCGGAGCGGCAGCAGGAACTGCTCCCCCGAGGTCGGTGCAGCTGCTGGTGCCACCGAGCAGGAGAAAGAGGCCACAGCAGCAGCGCCCCCGGGGAAGGACTCAGCAGAGACGGGTGAGCTGAGGCAGCGCTCCAGGAACGCCCTGCGCAGTTCCACGCCTGCCGGCTTCGTGGGACTGGGGCTGGGCCCCGGACCCTCCCTACCATCCGCCCTCCACTCCGCGCCTTCCCTCCCGCCCGCCGCTGGGCTCACCCTAGCCGCCCGACAGGACGACCCTGACAGTTCACGGGCCGCCTCCTCCTCCGGAGTTGGGTGTGCCTCCCGGTCCACACCGGGCTGAGGGGCACTGGAAGCCTCCTCGGGGAAGGGTGGCGTCCCCGGAGGTTCCAGAAGGGGGAAGACCCGCTCAGCTAGGCGCACTCGGTAAGAGCCGCCCGTCCGTTTAGTTCTCTTTACCAGGAAGCCCCTAGGCATGGTGGAGTCGGAGCGCTCAGGGGCAAAAGAGTGACAGGGGCGCCGCGGGGTCTGCAAGAGGGCGAGCACCGCAGCCGCCCGAGCTTCGCCGAGGCCGTCATGCGTCCGCCGCCTTTATAGCTGAGACGAGGGCCGAGGGGCCGCAAGGTCGCCTTCGGGCTGGACCAGCCAATCAGGAGTGGGAACGGGCGCGGGGGCGGGGCGTTCACGGACCCGGCTCGCGCGGGTCCACTAGGCGGGAGGCGGCGCGGCGCGGCCCGGCTTAGCTGCGCCTCCTCCCTGCCGCCCACCCGGCGAAGACGCGAGAAGGTAAGGTGCTGAGTATGAGGAAGCTCGGCGCTCCCTGCGTCAGTGGCCTCCAGGGGCCGTCTGGGGTGCCGGGCGGAGAGGCCACCTCACAGCGCCCTCCTTGCGGGCGGGACCCCGCTGGCCCCGCGTGTGGGAGGCTGATGGAAAAGCACCGCCCCCCCCCCCCCGCCTCCCCGGCCACTTTGCGAGAGCACAGCTGAGAGGAAGGGCGCCGGGCCGCAGGTGCTGGGGAGGCGACGAGTTGGTTGTCAGCCGGCGAACGGGTTAACGTCCTCTGCTGGTATCGAGCTGATGAGAAGCTGCGACAGAGCGGCAGGGCGGCTGACTCCACCGCCGTGTGCCTACACTTGACGGTGGGAGCACGTCTGCCATCCAGTATCGATCGAGCCTGCGCGCGTCTGTGATACTATGAGAATTCATCTGGGAAGAAGGGCTCTCAGTGCGGGAGAGCGTGCGTGCTGGCAAGCCTCTGGAGCTCAGGACGCCAGCAGGTTTCTGGGCCCCGGTCCTCCGGGCTTATGAATGCCTCCTCCCCATGGGCATAGGAGCGGGGAGGGGAAACAGGATCTAATTTTCGACTGTCCTCAGATAAAGTGCTCTCTCTGTTCGCACCTTCCACTTGTACTACCCAGAGACATGACGGTGCCTAACTGAACTGTTTAGCATGGAGTAGATTGAGTGAGAAATACTGGTGGAATCAGGATTTCCTCTGCTCCCCTTGTGTAAGAAATACTTTGCCAAAAATGTGCTATGGACCTTTAAAAACTCAATACATTTTCATCCAGCACTGTTTTCAGCACTAGAGGAGATCTGAAAGTTTGTGATACTAGTTGATCTATGAAAAATAATTAGAATATATATGGCAGATGCATAGTAAAGTGCCCCAAATCCATGGTATAGACAAGTACAATCTGAGAATAGGAAGGGAAAAGAACTGTGTGTTCAAGCCTCCTAAGTAAAATTGGAGAAACAGACTGAGCCGATATGTTTTCAGAGTAGACTATGGCATAACAGATCCAGTCATCAGTAACACATATTGTCTTCCTTCTAATGCATGAAGCATTTTAACACAGAGAGCATTATTTGAGGGAAGATTTGGAAGTAATTATATATTTGTTAATCAGTGGCTAGATTTTGTGCATTCTACTTAAGTAATCTCTAATCTTTCCACAAACACAAAACAGAAGTAGATATTATTCTCCTTTTATGATGAGGGGACTGAGCCGCAAGAGAAGTTGTATCACTGGCTGAAGTCACCCAGAGCCCGGAATCAAAAACCAAGTTCTCACTAATTCCAAAGCTCAGACTTTCCACTAGACCAGTGTCTTCAAACTATTTTTTTTCTGATCACATCCCACATTTAGAAATATTTTACAGAACACACAGGTAACTGAAACAAAAGTTTTACAAAATAACATTTACCCTTAACTAGGTGCAAGCAGTTTTGTATTTTCTATTCACTTCTATTTTATTTTTTTAAATGCTAGTCATAGCAAACGAATTTATTTGATAACTCACTAATGGATTACATCCCACAGTTTGAAAAACACCATCATTATGATGTCTCCCATTAAACAGCATGAAACCATACAAAACTGAATAAAATAAATAAACCTCCATACTTTATGATCAAAATTAATATCTGGAATCACTACTTAAAATATTTGAGTCCTTTAGTTGTATAGGTAAGCTTTGTTTTTTGAATTGATTGTTTCTGACATGCCACTTTATGGATGATTTCTAACTCAACTTCTCAGTTGTTCTCCTCTTATTTCTAATGACCCAGATACTGTCTGGTTTGGAAAATCTAATATAAGAATTTTAATACTTTGAGATGGCCCCTTTTTTGGGGGGTGGCTTTTCCTTGGGTGCATAGTACTGTGTCAGAATTGCTGTCAACCATATGACCCAGCACTTGTGCTTCCAGGTATATACACAGAAGAATTGAAAACAGAGACTGAATCACACGCTGGCACACTGATGTCCATCAAAATGTAGCGTTATCCACAATAGCCCAAAAGTGAAAACAACCCAGTGTCCACCAACAAACACACAAACAAAATGTAGTATATACAACTGACGGGTAGTATTCAGCCATAAAAAGAACTGAAGTTCTGACACATACTACAACATGGGGACTCTCAAAAACATTATACTAAGTGAAATAAGCCAAAGAAAAAAAGACAAATATTCCAAGATTTCACTTACATGAAATGTCTATAATGCTTATTGAAAAGAATGCTTATCCATATTTTACTTAAATGAAATATCTAGGCAAATTCATAGAAATAGAAAGATTATTACTGGTTGTCAGGGCTGCAGGAATGGGAACTTATCGCTTAAGAGGGTTATATAATTTCCTTCTGGAGAGATGGAAAAAGTTTTATTAATAGTGGTGAGAGATGGACAACGCTGTGAATGCAATTAATGCCTAAACTGCACATGTTTAAATTTAAACAATTTAAAATTCTTTAAATGGACACTTTTGTTATATATATTTTACCACAATAAAAATTTTCACACACACACCAAAAGAGTGGAAGGCAAAACCATGGCATATCAGCCTGTGGAAAGAATGTAAAGGACTAGGTCATGTAATTTGGACTTAATTACACAGGACAGGCAGAGAGAGTCACTTAAAGTTTTACCGTGAGGGAGTAACATTTGCTTTTGAAACTGCATGAGGGATAATATCTTTGCCTGAAATTTCTGCCAGAGAGAGAAAAGGAAACACAGACAAAGCAGTCTCCTCTCCTCAGTCTTTCACCTTTCTGAAAATATGGATCTATTTTCTAGGAAAAAAAAAATTATGGAAACTTGAAAAGTCAGAAGGGCAGTTATAAGGTGAGAATACTTCATGAAGTGATTGGCATACAGTTGATATTTAATAAATATTTTTTGAATGAATGTTGCTGATTGTTAAATGGCTAGTGAGTGTGTCTATCCATCTATCCAAGCATCCTTCCAGCCCTCCTGGCTTCCAGACATCCTGTCTTCTTCCATCTGTACAACTATTCAATCAGATCAAGTAACTGCTCTGTAATCTTTCTGTGATGGTTCACAAACATGGTGTTCAAGGATTATCTTTATTTTCAGATAAACAAATTCATGGAGAAGAGGGCCTGGCCTGTACTATTTCTGTTCCTGACCACCATTTTACAGAAATCTACCCTGAAATTTCTGGTTGACCCAATGGACATCAGCATCACCTGGGTTACCAAAGGGTTTGCTCCTGACCCATCCTTCTACCAGCTCTGCTTCATTGCTTCCCAGGGAAGAGCTGACTACCTGCCTGGGAGCTGCTCTGCTCTTGCTGCAATCACCCCTCCTCTGGGGGAAACAGCCACCTCCTTCTCTACTCTTCCCCTCCCCAGAATGCCTCTTCTGTTATTTCCTTTCCTCATCACCCCATTCTCTCAATATCCAGTGAACATCAGACCTCCATTAAAAGGAGAGTTTCCCTGCACAAGTGCATCTGCTATTCTCCCCACTCCTTAACACTTGTATTGGCTACCCCATAGACTTAGGCTAATACTCATCTAGTATTGAATTAGCCCTATGTTACCACTGTGAAACAGAACAACTAATGATTAGCATGTAACAATTCTCAGGTGGCTCAGTGGTAAAGAATCCACCTGCCAATGCAGGAAACGCAAGAGACACAGATTCAGTCCCTGGGTCAGGAAGATCTCCTGGAGAAGGAAATGGCAACCCACACAAGTATTCTTGCCTGGAAGATTCTGTGAACAGAGGAGTCTGGTGGGCTACAGTCCATGAGGTTGCAAAGAGTCAGGCAAGACTGAGCACACACACACAGACACATAAAAAACACAGTCATTTCTCTTCTGTGTGTTCAAAATAAAAAAGCATTATTATTTTTAAAAAGAGGAAAAATTGCTACCAAATATTTTCTACAGATCCAAGTTCTAATAGGCCTCCCTCACTTCCCCTCAGGTGTAACTTGATACCAACCTTTCTGGAAATCAGTATAGCAGTGAATGTCAGAAGCTTTAAAACAAACAGGTATGTCCTTTAATTTACCAACTCCTCCTTTAGTAAATCATCCAAAAGAAGGGAAAAGATACATGCACAAGCCATTTTTCACTGTGTTTTTGTGATTGTATATAATCAGAAACTACCTGAAACCACCTTGAATTTGTGGTGCAGCTCTACTAAAGATGATTATGCCGTAAGAAGGCAATGACACTGGAGCGTCCCGGGTGGCTCAGTGGTAAAGAATCTCCCTGCCAGAGCAGGAGACACGGGTTCAATCCCTGGTCCGGGAAGATCCCACATGCCACGGAGCGACTGAGCCCATGTGCCACAACTACTGAGCCCGTGCTCTACAACAAGAGAAGCCACTGCAAAGAGAAGCCCACTCACCACAACCAGAGGAAAGCCTGTGCAGCAAGGAAGACCCAGCACAGCCAAAAATAAATGAATAAAAATTTTTTAAAATGCAATGACACTAGCAAATGTGTATGTCTTAATGTTAAGCAAAACAGCAGGCTGCAAAGCTACATGTACAATAAAAAGCTCAATTATGAAAGTACAAAATGAATAAAAGACTAGAAAGAAATATGCCAGAAATTTGTTGGACTTGCTTCTAATTAGTAGAGATTTATTTTATTATTTTTAAAGATTCTGTTAAAAATGTTTTTGCAATAAGCATATAGCACTCTGATAATGAGGGGAAAAATTAATGTCTTAAATCCTTTCTAGTATTAGACGTGGTACCCCTCCTCCAGGACACTGTTGCAGAAATGACAGTGGGACATCAAATGAGAATTGCACAGTTAAGTAACATTCTCCAGAACCCGGGGCCCAAAAAAGAGATGAAAAGCCTCTATCATGCCATGGCCTTCCAGTTGAAGAACACTTTGGGGGAGAGATTAGGGGTTAAATAAAAGGTAGAAAGGGGGCTCTAGGGGGGAGAAAAATAATTTAGATGGATACTCTCCACTTAGCTGTAAATCCAGATAATCCTTCAATATATGAACACTTCTTTTTCCATTTTCCCACTTAGAAATTATGATAAATAGGGTAGCCCTTAGCAAGATTGTGAAATCTTTGCTTTCTTTATCTATAATACATCCTTTCTCTTGATAATCACACATTTTTTTTTTTAACTACTCAAGACCTTTTGAATACACAATAGGACCTTCATCTGCTCTGGTATAGTTTGATTAAAAGTCATACACACTGAATTCTCTCTCAAGCTATCTGCATTTTAATTTTCCTATTTCTAATTATGGAACGAATTACTTTGACTTAAATTCAGGAATTTTGTGATAATAGCAATGGGAAAAATTTTCTGTACAGAGACTTCTTGCCCTGAAATCATAGTGTGTACAAGACAAGCTCAGATAACTGACCTACTTTCTAGTCACTTGAATATCAGATGATTACTCAGAAGGAACTTTATCTCTTCTATTTCTCTGCTGCCTCACCTCAACACAGACATGCCCCTATACAAGGTAAACACCAGTGGCATCTACTATGGGCCTTTTCTCCCGCAAGAACTTGTAAGTCAAATGGCCTCTCATTCATCTAAGGCAAAGCACTGGATTTATTTTCCTAAACCTAATCCTCACTTTGGTAAATGGCACCTCTATTCAATTAGCTGCCTAAACCAAATTTCAAAAACTTCTGACTGAAGCCAAACACTCCATATTCAATCTGTGAGCAGTTCTTGTCAGCTCAAGCATTTCCTGAGTCTGAAGACTTCTCAGATTTCCCTTCCACTGTACTCTCCTTCAGTCTCTCTGTGTCCACCCCTGCCCCTCAATAATGCATTTCTCACTGGGCAGCAAGATGGATCCCATTAGAACATAACTCTGACCACTTCACTCTTTTGCTCAAAATCTTGAAATGACTCCCTGCCATATTTGGAATAAAATCCAAAACTCTGACTGGTCCCTGTGATTCTTAAACCACAACTTCCACCATGCTCTTCCTCATTTTGTTCCATACGTATTGATCTCCTTATTTTCCCAAGACATGACAAGTACGTTCCACCTCAAGGCCATTCATCCCACCAGAACATTCTTTCTACAGATATGCTCACAACTTCTTCTTTCGCTTCACTGGGGTCTTTACTCAAAGAATTCCACCTCAGAAAAACCTTCCCTGACCACCTGACCTGAAATGGCAGCCCCATACCCACTAGTACCCTTCATCATTTGCTATCCCTGTACCACTCACCTTGCTTTCTCTTGACAGAACTTACCACAATCTGTCACCACATTATATATGTATTTGTTTATTTGTTAATTGTTGTCCCCCCAAAGCTATTTTTTGTTTTCTTCACAGCTGTATATCCAGTATCTAGAACAATGTCTGGCACAGTTGTAAATGAATTGATGACTAAAATAGTGAGCCACTGGATTTTAAAAAAGCATCTCTGTGCCAAGTGGGATATATAGAACGGATAAACAAGGTCCTACTGTCTAGCACAGGCAACTATATTCAGTATCCTGAGACAAACCATAATGGAAAAGAATATGAAAAAGGAGACATATATATTGTATATATATAATATATATGGGGGCTGTGGGTGTATTGTGTATAACTGAGTCATTTTGCTATACCAGCAGTAATTAACACAACATTTTAATTTAACTATTGCCGGGAGAAATATCAATAACCTCAGATATGCAGATGACACCACCCTTATGGCAGAAAGTGAAGAGGAACTAAAAAGCCTCTTGATGAAAGTGAAAGAGGGGAGTACAAAAGTTGGCTTAAAGCTCAACATTCAGAAAACGAAGATCGTGGCATCTGGTATCATCACTTCATGGCAAATAGATGGGGAAACAGTGGAAACAGTGTCAGACTTTATATTTTTGGGCTCCAAAATCACTGCAGATGGTGATTGCAGCCATGAAATTAAAAGATGCTTACTCCTTGGAAGGAAAGTTATGACCAAACTAGAAAGCATATTCAAAAGCAAAGACATTACTTTGCCAATAAACGCCCATCCAGTCAAGGCTATGGTTTTTCCAGTGGTCATGTATGGTTGTGAGAGTTGGACTGTGAAGAAGGCTGAGCGCCGAAGAATTGATGCTTTTGAACTGTGGTGTTGGAGAAGACTCTTGAGAGTCCCTTGGACTGCAAGGAGATCCAGACAGTCCATTCTGAAGGAGATCAGCCCTGGGTGTTCTTTTGGAAGGAATGATGCTAAAAGCTGAAACTCCAGTACTTTGTCCACCTCATGCGAAGAGCTGACTCATTGGAAAAGACTCTGATGCTGGGAAGGATTGGGGGCAGGAGGAAAAGGGGACAACAGAGGGTGAGATGGCTGGATGGCATCACAGATTCAATGGATGTGAGTTTGAGTGAACTCCGGGAGTTGGTGATGGACAGGGAGGCCTGGCGTGCTGCAATTCATGGGGTCGCAGAGTCGGACACGACTGAGCGACTGAACTGAACTGATACTTCAATAAAAAATAAATTTTTAAAAAGTGAAAAATGCACAGAGTAAAAGAAAGTATTACATCATATATGTGACAAAAGATTTTTATCCTAAATTTATAAGGACCTTCTACAAATTCAATAACAATGAAAGACAATCAAGTAGAAAAGAAACAAGAAGAGGTACTACACAGAAGACTGTATCCAAATAAATGAAAATGCGCTCAACCTCATTCATCATCAGGAAAATATGATTTAAGTCCACAGTGAAATGCTCTGACACCACCACCAAAATGACTAAAATTTAAATCTGTTAATATCACAGTGTTGGCATGCATATGGAGCAACTGGAACTCTAATACACTGCTAATGGATGCTAACTCAGTACAACTCCTTTTAAAAAGTTTGGCTCTGTTCACAAAATATAATAAACGTACTCTCTGACTCAGGAAATAAAAGCATCTCTTTTTTATTACTGCAAACTATAAATCTAGAGCCCACCTTGAGCACAGAAGGGGGAGACAAAGTCATAAAGAGTCCCAGATTCTAGACATTTGGGAATCTTGGTACAGAGAAAAATGAGAGGAATAGAAAGGTCTTCCTTGACTAGAACAAATAATTTCAAGATTTGTATGGAAATACAAAAAACCTCGAATAGCCAAAAGCAATCTTGAGAAAGAAGAATGGAACTGGAGGAATCAACTTGCCTGACTTCAGGCTCTACTACAAAGCCACAGTCATCAAGACAGTATGGTACTGGCACAAAGACAGACATATAGATCAATGGAACAAAATAGAAAGCCCAGAGATAAATCCATACACATATGGACACCTTATCTTTGACAAAGGAGGCAAGAATATACAATGGAGTAAAGACAATGTCTTTAACAAGTGGTGCTGGGAAAACTGGTCAACCACTTGTAAAAGAATGAAACTAGATCACTTTCTAACACCGCACACAAAAATAAACTCAAAATGGATTAAAGATCTAAATGTAAGACCAGAAACTATAAAACTCCTAGAGGAGAACATAGGCAAAACACTCTCAGACATAAATCACAGCAGGATCCTCTATGATCCACCTCCCAGAATTCTGGAAATAAAAGCAAAAATAAACAAATGGGATCTAATTAAAATTAAAAGCTTCTGCACAACAAAGGAAAATATAAGCAAGGTGAAAAGACAGCCTTCTGAATGGGAGAAAATAATAGCAAATGAAGCAACTGACAAACAACTAATCTCAAAAATATACAAGCAACTTATGCAGCTCAATTCCAGAAAAATAAATGACCCAATCAAAAAATGGGCCAAAGAACTAAATAGACATTTCTCCAAAGAAGACATACGGATGGCTAACAAACACATGAAAAGATGCTCAACATCACTCATTATTAGAGAAATGCAAATCAAAACCACAATGAGGTACCACTTCACACCAGTCAGAATGGCTGCGATCCAAAAATCTGCAAGCAATAAATGCTGGAGAGGGTGTGGAGAAAAGGAACCCTCCTACACTGTTGGTGGGAATGCAAACTAGTACAGCCACTATAGAGAACAGTGTGGAGATTCCTTAAAAAATTGCAAATAGAACTACCTTATGACCCAGCAATCCCACTGCTGGGCATACACACCGAGGAAACCAAAATTGAAAGAGACACATGTACCCCAATGTTCATCGAAGCACTGTTTATAATAGCCAGGACATGGAAACAACCTAGATGTCCATCAGCAGATGAATGGATAAGAGAGCTGTGGTACATATACACAATGGAGTATTACTCAGCCGTAAAAAAGAATTCATTTGAATCAGTTCTGATGAGATGGATGAAACTGGAGCCGATTATACAGAGTGAAGTAAGCCAGAAAGAAAAACACCAATACAATATACTAACACATATATATGGAATTTAGGAAGATGGCAATGACGACCCTGTATGCAAGACAGGGAAAGAGACACAGATGTGTATAACGGACTTTTGGACTCAGAGGGAGAGGGAGAGGGTGGGATGATTTGGGAGAATGACATTCTAACATGCATACTATCATGTAAGAATTGAATCGCCAGTCTGTCTGACGCAGGATGCAGCATGCTTGGGGCTGGTGCATGGGAATGACCCAGAGAGACGTTATGGGGAGGGAGGTGGGAGGGGGGTTCATGTTTGGGAACGCATGTAAGAATTAAAGATATTAAAATTTAAAAAAATAGAAAACTTAAAAAAAAAAAAAAAAGGTCTTCCTTGAATTTTTATATCCTTGAAAGATCTTTTCTCCCCACGTCAGTCACTTGACCCATGGCTTGGATCACTCCCACTCCCTTCCTCTGAAGTCCTTTCCTCCAGGGAAAATAAACACCAGCTTCTAAGCCAGAGTTTTTGCCTCAAGCTCTTCAGTAGCCAGAAACCAGGAGAATGAGAGCAGAAAGAAGCTTGCCGGCTATTTAGATGGAAAGACAAGACTTGCCAGATAAGATTGCCTGTGTGGAAAACAAGGAATTTCAGGCATAAGGCATGGAGGTTATTGACAAGTTTAATCCAGATTAAACTACACTGTTCTGTCTCTCAGGAGCTTTATGGAGAGACAGATAGTGTAGCCGTCAGGGGCACAGGCTATAAAGTGAGATGGTCTTGAGTTCAGTTCCAGCTCCACAACTAGCTGTTTCATCTCAAGCACCTTACTGAGCATTTTTGCAGCTTCAGTTTCCTCATCACAAAATAGAAATAGTAACAATTATCTCAAAGAACACTTTTAGCATTAAATATTTTAATGTATTTTAAAGGCTTAACACAATGGATGGCACACAGTGAGCCCTAAATGAATGGAAGGTACTATCATTATTATTACTGAGGTAAAGGAAAATTATTGACACTAATGGCAACTATAAATTCTACAGAAATAGCAGACTTATTTATGTGACTGGCTGATATTTTATACCCAACTATGATGCCAGATAGCACTGATGGGGCATAGCTTTTGGTGTGCTCAAAATTAATTTTGTTTTACTGAAATAAGATTCACAAAACATACCAAGACAGAAGACAGTGTGGTTGACTGGATTAAGCCCATGATTTGGAGTCAGGCCTGAGTTTGAATTCTTAGTCGGCCATTTACCTGCTTTATGACTGGGACAGGTTCTTTAAACTCTCTGGCCCCAGATTGCTGTCACGTGGGCACTACAGCACTGTGATCTCTACATGTGGGCAAGAAGTCTGATGTCCTTTGTGGTGAGGAGATGCTGCCAAGCAGAGGAGCTGAGGCTGGAAAGATAAGTCAGGGCTGGATTGAAGAGAACACTGTATCCCACACTAAACTGAGCGTTGGTATTATTCAGAGAAAGCCACTGATTTTTCTTATAAAGCACTGAAAATTGACAGAGAAATGGATAAGAAAGATGTGATACATATATACAATGGAATGTTACTCAGACCTAAAAAAAAGGAAATAATGTCATTTGCACTATCATAGATGGGCCTAGAGATTGCCATACCAAGTGAAGTAAGTCAGACAGAGGAAGACAAATATAATATATGCTTATATGTGGAATCTAAAAAAAAAATTATATAGATGAATTTATATACAAAACAGAAGTAGACCCACAGAAAATAAACTTATGGTTACCAAAGGGGAAAGGGGAGGGGAGGAATAAATTAGGAAGTTAGGATTAAAATATACACACTACTGTATATAAAATAGATAACCAACAAGAAGCTAGAGCACTGGGAACTATACTTAATATTTTGTAACAACCTATAAGGGAAAAGAATCTGGAAAAAATTATATATATATATATGTGTTAAAAAAATCACTTTGCTGTACACCAGAAACCAATACAACATTGTAAGTCAACTATATTTAAATGAAATAAATTGTTAAAATTAAAAATAACAATTTTAAAAGTAGTTGACAGAAGATGATATGGCCTTAAATATTCAAATATTGAATGGATTCAAATGATTGATTGCTGAACTGTATTAGTATAGTATCTCTATAAGTGCTTTCTCCCCATGTTAAGCAGTGAAATAGATAGTTGACACCTTCTTAAAAACTGGGAAGTAGAGAGAAAACTTGACTTTCACTTGGCCGTGAAAGACTGCCTGTTAAAACTGAGATTCACTTCAGAAACTGTAAGCAATTGGAAAAGAGTGAGCTTGAACTAGAAAAAAATGCCTTTCAATGGCATCAGATGCCACAATGGAAAGCATTTTAATTTGTTGTGCAGGAAACATGACAGCTCTTTACTCTCAGCCATTCTTGTGTTTCCAGTCACCAGCCCCAGCTCTGTCTTCTAAGATACTTCTCTCATCAAATTCTTTTAGCTACTTCTTCAGCTCAGTATATAACCCTCCTACCAATAAACACTAAAATCTTTGTGAAGGCTGCAGAGACTTCATCTTCCTAATTTTAAAGAGATCCTTCTATATGAAAACCTACTGCCTTACTTCCAGATTCAAAAAGATATTTTATGGAGTTGGTTTATTGCTCATAAAACAAGTAGATTTCAATTCTAACATTGTCATTTAATGAAGAGGTGATCTTGGAAATTTTACTTCATCTCTCTGAGTCTCAACAATCTCTAAATTAGATATCAGTTCAGTTCAGTCGCTCAGTCGTGTCCGACTCTTTGCGACCCCATGAATCACAGCACGCCAGGCCTCCCTGTCCATCACCATCTCCCGGAGTTCACTCAGACTCATGTCCATCGAGTCCGTGATGCCATCCAGCCATCCCATCCTCAGTCGTCCCCTTCTACTGCCCCCAATCCCTCCCAGCATCAGAGTCTTTTCCAATGAGTCAACTCTTCGCATGAGGTGGCCAAAGTACTGGAGTTTCAGCTTCAGCATCATTCCCTCCAAAGAAATCCCAGGGCTGATCTCCTTCAGAAATTAGGTATAACAATACCTATATCATCTAATGAGAACTAAATTGAATGTGATGAACTAATATTCTCAACAGCACTGGCTCTTACTTGTGCTCACTATTGATTTTTTTTTCTCTATCACTATTTATATACTTGGTGTTGCTTGTAAACTCATAAGTGTAGAGACTATCTAACCAGTTTAGGATTACACAGAATAACGTGTGTGTGTGTGTCTCAGTAAACATTCTGAAATAATAACGATGGTTGTCTACATGGCTGGGGAAAAAAGCCTTCTCAGGTTTTATCTATAATTTAAATAAATCCCATTCATATGCTTGAAAAGAATGTGCATATATTTTGCAGCTGTATATACCAAGTACAAAAGAGTCAGACACAACCTGGCAACTAAACAACAGACTAAGGATTATATATGTATATGCCTCCTTCCACATATATATGGAAAGTGTTAGCTGCTCATCATGTCCAACTCTTTGCAACCCCAGGAACTGTAGCCCGCCAGGCTCCTCCGTCATTGTAATTCTCCAAATACTAAAGTGGGTAGCCATTCCCTTCTCCAGGGGATCTTCCTGACCCAGGGATCGAACCCAGGTCTCCTGCATTGCAGGTAGATTCTTTTGCTGTTTGAACCAAGGTAAATTATGATATTTCTCTTTGCAGTCTCTCATTTATACTCCATACAGTTTGACATTTTGTCATAGGTGCATATAAATTAAAACATTATCTGTTCAGATAACCAAATGTCTCAGAAGTATACAGTATCTCTCTTTATCTGTAGTGATGCTTTCTGAGCTAAAGTCTGTTTTGTCTGATATTTTCTTCTAGACACATCAACTATTATTTGATGGGCATTTACAACGTATGTATTTGACTTCAACCTTTTTTATCATTATATTTTAAGGGTGTCTCCACTTAACAGTAGCTGGATTTTTTAAACAGTCAGATAATATTTAACTTTTAATTGGAGCATTTAGTCCTTTTCAGTTCAGTTCAGTTGCTCAGTCGTGTCTGACTCTTTGCCACCCCATGAATCACAGCACGCCAGGCCTCCCTGTCCATCACTAACTTCCAGAGTTCGCTCAAACTCATATTCATCGAGTCAGTGATGCCATCCAGCCATCTCATCCTCTGTCGTCCCCTTCTCCTCCTGCCCTCAATCCCTCCCAGCATCAGAGTCTTTTCCAATGAATCAACTCTTCGCATGAGGTGGCCGAAGTATCGGAGTTTCAGCTTTAGCATCAGTCCTTCCAATGAACACCCAGGACTGATCTTCAGAATGGACTGCCTGGATCTCCTTGCAGTCCAAGGGACTCTCAAGAGTCTTCTCCAACATCACAGTTCAAAAGCATCAATTCTTCGGCGCTCAGCCTTCTTCACAGTCCAACTCTCACATCCATACATGACCACAGGAAAAACCATAGCCTTGACTAGCCAGACCTTAGTTGGCAAAGTAATGTCACTGCTTTCAAATATACTATCTAGGTTGGTCATAACTTTTCTTCCAAGGAGTAAGCGTCTTTTAATTTCATGGCTGCAATCACCATCTGCTGTGATTTTCGAGCCCCCAAAAATAAAGTCTGATACTGTTTCTACTGTTTCCCATCTATTTCCCATGAAGTGATGGGACCGGATGCCATGATCTTCATTTTCTGACTGTTGAGCTTTAAGCCAACTTTTCGCTCTCCTCTTTCACTTTCATCAAGAGGCTTTTTAGTTCCTCTTCACTTTCTGCCATAAGGGTGGTGTCATCTGCATATCTGAGGTTTATTGATATTTCTCCCAGCAATCTTGATTCCAGCTTGTGTTTCTTCCAGTCCAGCGTTTCTCATGATGTACTCTGCATTAGAAGTTAAATAAGCTGGGTGACAATATACAGCCTTGACATACTCCTTTTCCTATTTGGAACCAGTCTGTTGTTCCATGTCCAGTTCTAACTGTTGCTCCCTGACCTGCATACAGATTTCTCAAGAGGCAGGTTAGGTGGTCTGGTATTCCCATCTCTTTCAGAATTTTCCACAGTTTATTGTGATCCATACAGTCAAAGGCTTTGGCATAGTCAATAAAGCAGAAATAGATGTTTTTCTGGAACTCTCTTGCTTTTCCATGATCCAGCGGATGTTGGCAATTTGATCTCTGGTTCCTCTGCCTTTTCTAAAACCAGCTTGAACATCTGGGAGTTCACAGCTCACGTATTGCTGAAGCGTGGCTTGGAGAATTTTGAGCATTACTTTACTAGCATGTGAGATGAGTGAAATTGTGCGGTAGTTTGAACATTCTTTGGCATTGCCTTTCTTTGGAATTGGAATGAAAACTGACCTTTTCCAGTCCTGTGGCCACTGCTGAGTTTTCCAAATTTGCTGGCATATTGAGTGCAGCACTTTCACAGCATCATCTTTCAGGATTTGAAACAGCTCCACTGGAATTCCATCACCTCCACTAGCTTTGTTCATAGTGATGCTTTCTAAGGCCCAGTTGACTTCACTTTCCAAGATGTCTGGCTCTAGATGAGTGATCACATCATCATGATTATCTGGGTCGTGAAGATCTTTTTGTACAGTTCTTCTGTGTATTCTTGCGACCTCTTCTTAATATCCTCGGCTTCTGTTAGGTCCATACCATTTCTGTCCTTTATCGAGCCCATCTTTGCATGAAATGTTCCCTTGGTATCTCTAATTTTCTTGAAGAGATCTCTAGTCTTTCCCATTCTGTTCTTTGCCTCTATTCCTTTGCACTGATCACTTAAGAAGGCTTTCTTATCTCTTCTTGCTATTCTCTGGAACTCTGCATTCAGATGCTTATATCTTTCCTTTTCTCCTTTGCTTTTCGCCTCTCTTCTTTTAACAGCTATTTGTAAGGCCTCCCCAGACAGCCATTTTGCTTTTTTGCATTTCTTTTCCACGGGGATGGTCTTGATCCCTGTCTCCTGTACAGTCACAAACCTCATTCCATAGTTCATCAGGCACTCTATCTATCAGATCTAGGCCCTTAAATCTATTTCTCACTTCCACTGTATAATCATAAGGGATTTGATTTAGGTCATACCTGAATGGTCTAGCGGTTTTCCCTACTTTTATAAGTTTACTAATAAAAAATATTTTTATTTATAAAATATACCTATATATTTTTATTTAAAATAAAGTCACAGTATTTAAACTCACAGTAAAATTGTACTTGGTGCTTTTTTCAAATTCAGATTTGCTGTTTACTTACTTCCCTGGTGGCTCAGACGGTAAAGTGTCTGTCTACAATGTGGGAGACCTGGGTTCAAGCCCTTGGTTGGGAAGAGCCCCTGGAGAAGGAAATGGCAATCCACTCCAGTACTATTGCCTAGAAAATCCCATGGACAGAGGAGCCTGGTAGGTTATAGTCTATGGGGTCGTAAAGAGTCGGACATGACTGAGCGACTTCGCTTTCACTTTCACTTTCTATAGTTTCCTCTTCTCTGTAGAAAGCATCAAGCTGGTATTTTACATCTTTATTTTTTTTCTTTTACGTTTTTAAACATCACTGTCGTAATTGTGCTGTAGTCCATGCCTCATAATTCTAGTAATTAAAGTCTTCATGGGTCTGTTTTTGTTGATTGCTGTCTCTGATGATTCTTGTTCATTTAATCTGGCTTCCTCGTGCACCTGATTACCATTGAGAAGATAACACATTCTCATATTCTGCCAGATACAAGGATGTGCTGAACATTGTATTTGACAAATTATTTATAGAAATTATTTAGGCCTATGATAAAAGTATCTTCCTCAAGAGCAGACCTGTATTTCCTTCTGCCAAGCATCTGGAGACACTGCCAAACAGCTATTTTAACCCAGGTTCAAGGCTTTGAGATTCATTGACCCAGGCAATTTGCATACAAGCAGTAAATACTCAAGGGCTTTGGAATCTCAGTATCCTGTGGAAAAGGGTCTTCCATTAGACCTCCTGTCGTGTGCAGGTCCTGGAGTTCGCTTTTTGTCTCCTTTGCACTTGCAAGTCTATCCAGACAAATACTGTTGATGTTTTAGTCACTCAGTGTATCTCCTGCAAGGCCATGGACCGTAGCCTGTCAGGCTCCTCTGTCCATGGGACTTCCAGGGCAAGAATTCTGGAGTGGGTTGCCATTTCCTTCTCCAGGGGATCTTCCTGACCCAGGGACCGAACCCACATCTTTTGCTTAGTAGGTGGATTCTTTACCACTGAGCCCAGACAAATACTCTGATTTTCGCCAGTCAGCCAATTCCCTCAGGGCAGAATGTATTTGGATTCCCATTTCTCCTTCACCTTTAGTCTGGTAATTCCAAACTACCTTTTCATATCCCTTTATCTTGAAGAATAAATTTTAAATCTGGATCTTTTAGTTGTTTTTACTGGGAGGATTCATCTAGTTTACCAGAACCATTCAATAGACTCACATTTTAAACTTTTTTGGTGACTATTAAGAAAATGTCCTTCAGAAAGGTTGTGCCTGTTTAGGCTTCTATCAGTAGGCTTAGAAATACCTCTTTTTTACCTTTTTTCCCTTAACTATATATTTTGCCACTTATGAGAAAAAACATTTCCAAGTTGAATAAGGGAAAAGTCCTGCTTTTACTAAGTATCTGTACTTATTTAATTACCAATGAAATTGAATGTTTTGTGGTCCGTTTATTTAAATTGTATTTTACTTTTTATAATTTAACCTATTCAAAAATTTCTGTTTTTTATTTTTCTTAGGTCCTTTGGCTACTATAAAGCTGCTACCCACCAGCAAAACTACATCAGTTGTTAAAATATTAAACAACTTCTATACCAATCAGCAAATAGCCATCACCTTCCAAATGGCCTTACCTTGGCTCACGCAGACATTTCAGCCTCTCCCAAACACCATTCGCTTGCTCATTTTCCAACCATTAAAGAGTTAATGTCCAACATACCAACAGGCCTTTAGAGTCTTCCCCTTGCTCAGAGCCCTGGCCATTGTCAGTTCTGACTGGTTAGTAGCTATTATGTAGATATTGTTAAACCTTTTAATGTAACATATGTGCGTATATATTGAAAGTATTTTTTTAATGTGACTGACAAGGGCTTAATTTCTAAAACATACCAAATAGCTCACATAACTCAGAAACAACAATGAAAAATATCCAGTTGAAAAATGGGCAGATCTAACCAGACGTTTCTCCAAAGAAGATGTAATGCATGGCCAACAAGCACATGAAAAGATGCTCAGCATTACTAATTTTTAGAGAAATGCAAATCAAAACTACAATGAGTGCCGCCTCACATTGGTCAGAATGGCCATCGTTAAAAAGTCAACAAATAACAACTGCCGGAGAGGGTACAGTGGAAGGGATCCTTCCTACACTGTTCGTGGGAACATAAGTTGGTGCAGCCACTATGGAAAACAGTATGGAGGTTTCTCAAAACACTAAAAAGAGTTGCCGTATGATCCAGCAATCCTACTCTTGGGCTTATATCTTGACAAAACTATAATTCAAAAAGAAACATGCACACCTATGTTAATAGTGTGACTGTCACATTAGCCAAGACATGGAAACAACCTACATATCCATTGACAGATGAATATATCGAGAAGATGTGGGGCATATATACAATGGACTACTACTCGTTAAAAAAAAGAATGAAATGATGCCATCTGCAGCAACATGGGCGGACTCAGAGATTATCATACTAAGTGAAGTCAGAAAGAGAAAGACAAATACCATATGATAACACTTATGTGTGGAATCCAAAATATGACACAGATGAACTTATCTGTGAAACAGACTCACATAGAGAACAGATCTGTGGTTGCCAACAGTGGGTGGAAGTGATGGAGTGGAAGCCTGGGATTAGTAAATGCAAATTTATATATATATAGTGGATAAACGAGACCCTTTTTTATAGCACTGGGAACTCTATTCAATATTCTGTGATAAACCATAATGGAAAAAATATGAAAAACATATATATATATATATATATACACACACACACACATATATATATGTAACTGAGTCACTTTGTTATACAGCAGAAATAAACACAATACTGCAAGTTAATTATACTTGAATAAAATATATTTTTAAAAATGTAAAAGGAAAAAGTCCATTTTACAACAAGACTTTAAAAACATATCATGCTGTATTCCTTTTTCCTTCTAGTTTTATTTACAATTAGTTTCAGTTTCTCTCAAAATTATTACCATTACAACAGCTATTTGTTCCTTTTCTTGCACTTTGCTTTATTCACAAAACAATTTGTTTTGGAAATCATTCCACATTATGACTCATCAGTTCAGTTCAGTCGTGTCCGACTCTTTGCGACCCCATGAATTGCAGCACGCCAGGCCTCCCTGTCCATCACCAACTCCTGGAGTTTACTCAGACTCGCGTCCATCGAGTCAGTGATGCCATCCAGCCATCTCATCCCTCTGTCGTCCCCTTTTCCTCCTGCCCCCAATCCCTCCCAGCATCAGAGTCTTTTCCAATGAGTCAACTCTTCGCATGAGGTGGACAAAGTACTGGAGTTTCAGCTTTAGCGTCATTCCTTCCAAAGAACACCCAGGACTGATCTCCTTCAGAATGGATAGATCCACCTATTTCGTTTGTTTTGTTTTGTTTAATTGAAGTATAATTGATTCACAATGCTGCATTAGTTTCAGGTGTACAGCAAAGCGATATGTATGTGTATGTGTACAAATGTACGTATGCATCAACAAGCTGGTGCAGCCACTATGGATTCTTCTCCCTTGTAGGTTATTACAAAGTACTGAGTATAGTTCCCTGTGTTATACAGTAGGTCCTTTTTGGTTATCTATTTTATATCACCTATTTCTTTTTAACTACTGCATAATATTCCCTAGTGTGCATATGCCATTGTTTATTTCACTGTTGCTCTGTGTTCACACTTAACAAAGCGTGATGATTAATATCCATGTCCCTGTGTCTCTGAGTCTATTTAAGAGTGTTTCCTCTAGGGTAGATACAGAGTAGTAGAAATGCTACTACTCAGATATGCAGATGACACCACCCTTATGGCAGAAAGTGAAGAGGAACTAAAAAGCCTCTTGATGAAAGTGAAAGTGGAGAGTGAAAAAGTTGGCTTAAAGCTCAACATTCAGAAAACAAAGATCACGGCATCTGGTCCCATAACTTCATGGCAAATAGATGGGCAAATAATGGAAACAGTGTCAGACTTTATTTTGGGGGGCTCCAAAATCACTGCAGATGGTGACTGCAGCCATGAAATTAAAAGACACTTACTCCTTGGAAGAAAAGTTATGACCAACCTAGATAGCATATTTAAAAGCAGAGACATTACTTTGCCAACAAAGGTCCGTCTAGTCAAGGCTATGGTTCTTCCAGTATTCATGTACGGATGTGAGACCTGGATTGTGAAGAAAGCAGAGCGCCAAAGAATTGATGCTTTTGAACTGTGGTGTTGGAGAAGACTCTTGAGAGTCCCTTGGACTGCAAGGAGATCCAACCAGTCCATTCTGAAGGAGATGAGCCCTGGGATTTCTTTGGACGGAATGATGCTGAAGCTGAAACTCCAGTAC
Source organism: Ovis aries (assembly GCF_016772045.2). Taxonomy (NCBI): domain Eukaryota; kingdom Metazoa; phylum Chordata; class Mammalia; order Artiodactyla; family Bovidae; genus Ovis; species Ovis aries. Next base: position 43,501,849 of record NC_056071.1, on the reverse strand, counting down.
TTTGGCCACCTCATGTGAAGAGTTGACTCATTGGAAAAGACTCTGATGCTGGGAAGGATTGGGGGCAGGAGGAGAAGGGGACAACAGAGGATGAGATGGTTGGATGGCATCACTGACTCGAGGGACATGAGTCTGGGTGAACTCCGGGAGTTGGTGATGGACAGGGAGGCCTGGCATGCTGCGATTCGTGGGGTTGCAAAGAGTTGGACACGACTGAGTGACTGAACTGAATTGACATTAGCTATGCTACACTCTCAGAGAGAATATTTTAAAACTTGTATCAGGTGTTTAAAAAATATGTCTTCCAAAATATAGTTCTACTTTACAAGCTGTGAAATTGTGATTTATAGTAAGAAATGTACGTTTGATCTTCATCCTCATTTCTGGCACCTATAGCTATTTGCTGTTAAATGATCTCTCAGCTTTTAAAAATCTATAAAGGAATTTAGTTACAAATCTATAAGATTTTTATCAGATTTTATTATGTTTTGAAAATCTATCAAGCTTATGATTGTCTATGTTAATATTTTTAGCAGATATCACAAATTATAAAATTTCTAAGTATTAGTAGAAGCCAGAATAAAGTAATAGTTCATTTTGGACAAGAAGTAAAGTATTTTGAATTTTTTGCCATGCTGTGTGGCATATGAGATCTTAGTTTTCCAACCAGGGATTGAACCTGAGACCTCTGCATTGGAAGCACAGAGTGTTAACAGCTGGATTGCCAGGGAAGTCCCTAAACTAATTCTTATTTATGATCTGTTATCTCCTATAGAAAGAGTAAATGAATTTTTGTGCACTAAATCATTTTCATACTTGTTTACCATATTGATCTATAAAGATACTAGCTCTTTTATGGTCTTCTGCCAAATATATCAGTTAGCTATTATGATCCATTTTTTATGATTACTTTGTTTTGAATCTGATAACCTCACCATTGCATTGTTATCCAGGCAACATCTTCCTAGCATTTCAATTATCTTAATCTCATGCAGACCCACATCAAAAGCTTTTACAAACATTTAGATATATTGTTTGCCCATGGAGTTTTCTTTATCCACAAACTTGTTGAGTAATTTTATAAGATCAAATAAATCAGATTTGCCGGGCATAATCTGTCTTCATAAACAAATGCTGTCCACTGACCATCACATTGTTATCTAAATGATTTCAGATCAATTTGGTTTGCTCTAACTTGGGCAATTGCATTCTGCCAGCCCCAAACTCCCTCTATTTTTCAATTGGAGACATTATTCTTCCTTTCACTTAACAAAGTGTTCTGTAAAGCAAGCAGGCAAGTATCTGAACCAATAAAGCCTAGTTTCCTGAAGATTTGTGTCTGATAGGCTAACTGAAACTATGTATTACATCCATGTCATAGCTTTAGCTGGTGACATTATTACCTAAATCATTGTACTAGATGTCATAAGTAATATTTTGTGTTACATCAATGGGAAAAGTAGGCAACACAAAGAAAGTTTTTCATGTGTATGTCTAGGACCATCCTAATGCTAGATTCCCTGCAATATAATCAGATTTAGTTGGAATCAAGTTTTACATCAGAGGTTAATAGTGAGATACACTGGATGTGAGATGATTTCACTAGAAGACTTGTTATATATTGTACTACGGCAGAATGATCACTGTGCTTTAGCTAATGGTAATTCTACAGTCAGTCCTCCATATCCACATGTTCCACATCTATGGATTCAACAATTGTGGACCAAAAATATTTGGGAAAATATTCCAAAAAGTTCCAAAAAGCAAAACTTGCATTTGTCATGCTCTGACAACTACTTATATAGAATTTATATTGTGTTGGGTATTATAAGTAATCTAGAGATGATTTAAATTGTATGAGAGGAGGTGCATAGGTTATATGCAGATACTATACCATCTTATGGCCTTCCTTCATGGCTCAGATGGTAAAGAATCCACCTGCAATGCAGGAGACCTCGGTTCAATTCCTGGGTTGGGAAGATCCCATAGAGAAGGAAATGACAACCAACACCAGTGTTCCTGCTGGAGAATCCTATGGACAGAGGAGACTGGCGGGCCATAGTCCACGCGGTCTCAAAGGGTCGGACATGACCGAGTGAGTAAGCACGCATGCACCCGTGCCATTTTATGTAAGGGACTTGAGCATCTGCAGATTTGGATATCCACAGGGTCCAGGAGCCAACTCCCTTCAGATATCGAGATGACTATATTTCAGGGTAAACGAACAAACTATTCATTACTCATCACTTCATTGAAAAAAATCTATAAATTTATTCATTCGATTCCTCTTACATTTATATGATGCCCTGTGAAATCTGTGGTTTATCTCCTTATTTGACATTGACCTAAAACTGAATGCTGACTTGGGGGAAATCAAAAGAGGCACTAGGCTGGCTTGCATACAGGTTTTGAAAAGGAAGAGGACCTCTCGGTTCCTTTGGTGCTCCTATACTTTAATTTCAACGACACTCAGCTTGAACTGCACAGTTCTGGGTTCAAAACAAAGAAACCCAGATTCCAAAATTCAGTCATAATGCCCAGGGAGTAATTCACACACTTGAAGAACGTTTGTGTGGTGGAGGAAATCCACAGCCTGCTGGGGCTCGCACGGCCCCCGGAAAGCTGGGACTGGGAGCCCCGAGGGTCTGGGCCCTGCAGTGGTGGTGGCAGGAGCCCCAGTGCGATTGCTACAGCAGCCGTGAGACAACTTCCACAAGAACTGGCTGATACCCTAAAAATGCAGTCTATGTTGGAGGCTTCACTGGAGGTCACGTCACGTGATTGTGCTAACTTAGAAGATGAGGTACAGGACTAAAAGGAGTTACGTCAACTCACAAGTCAGGTAAAAGCAGCATCTCAAGAAAACTTTGAGCAGTTAAGAGAGAGGAGTAATGCTTTAATAAGAAGTCAGGTGGAACTCAGAATTAAAGACTTGGAATCTGAACTCTCCAAGATGAACATTTTTTAAGAAGATTCTAATAAAGCAGAGTTGGAAAAATATAAGCAACTCTACCTAGAAGAACTAGAAGTTAGAAAGTCATTGGCAAATAAACTAGACAAGACTAAGGAGAGGTTGGCAGAGGTCAGTACCAAACTTGGAATGCAGAAACGGCAGGACAGATCTTGCCTCAGCACTCTCACCAGGAGGCCAGTCCTGGAGTCCCCCTTGTTTGGAAATTTTAATAATACTTTAGGGCTCAATAGAAATCTTACTCCAAGAGCAAATGTAGTGCTTTCTACCTCAATTCCATGCCCTTCAAATAACAGCACGGAGACTTATTTGACCAAGATGCAGTGGGAGTTTCAAAAGAATATAACTAAAGAACTAGAAAAAGTTGCTGCTGAATTTAAATCTGGATCCTATAGAGTGTCTCCTCTAGGATCTACAGATGAGTCAAATCTATACCAGGACCTACTTTTGAAAACATCACAAGAATATGTGCACATTTGGAAGGAAAAAAAATATGATCTGAAAGATAAATAGTAAAAGTTTCCCTACTGGACTGTTTTCATGACATTTTAGTTGTTTCCCATTAAATATAATGAGAAAATCTTTATTAAAGGGAAATATTTTTGTGTGCATAATGAAAATTTATATGATATTTTTAGCCATGCTTCCCCACATCTAACTTATTTTTAAGCAGATTTAAAAACCAGCACTGTTGAGTTTTACATATGCAAAGTGAAAGTGTAGTCACTCAGTCATGTCTGACTTTTTGCGACCCAATAGACTGTAGCCCGCCAGGCTCCTCTGCCCATGGAACTCTCCAGGCAAGAAAACTGGAATGCGTAGCCATTCCCTTCTCCAGGGGATCTTCCAGCCCCAAGGATCAAACCCGGGTCACCTGCATTGCAGGTAGGTTCTTTACCATTTGAGCCACCAGAGATGCCCTTTACAAACTCAAACTGAAAACTAATATCAACTGTTTAAACAGCACCCAAACAACCAAACTGGTCATTAATATTTAGTGGTGCAGACTGATATCTTTTTTGTATTTTCCAGTTTATATCACTATTTATAGACCTAAAGATTTAGATATTGCTGTTATGGCTACTGCCAATGTTCTCTTGATGAAAGTGAAAGTGGAGAGTGAAAAAGTCGGCTTAAAGCTCAACATTCAGAAAATGAAGATCATGGCATCTGGTCCCAACACTTCATGGCAAATAGATGGGGAAACAGTGGAAACAGTGTCAGACTTTATATTTTTGGGCTCCAAAATCACTGCAGATGGTGATTGCAGCCATGAAATTAAAAGACGCTTACTCCTTGGAAGGAAAGTTATGACCAACCTAGACAGCATATTAAAAAGCAGAGACATTACTTTGCCAACAAAGGTCCCTCTAGTCAAGGCTATCGTTTTTCCTGTGGTCATGTATGGATGTGAGAGCTCGACTGTGAAGAAAGCTGAGCGCCGAAGAATTGATGCTTTTGAACTGTGGTGTTGGAGAAGACTCTTGAGAGTCCCTTGGACTGCAAGGAGATCCAACCAGTCCATCCCAAAGGAGATCAGTCCTGGGTGTTCCTTGGAAGGACTGATGCTGAAGCTGAAACTCCGAATCTTTGGCCACCTCATGCGAAGAGTTGATTCATTGGCAAAGACTCTGATGCTGGGAGGGATTGAAGGCAGGAGGAGAAGGGGACGACAGAGGATGAGATGGCTGGATGGCATCACCGACTCGATGTACATGAGTTTGAGTGAACTCCAGGAGTTGGTGATGGACAGGGAGGCCTGGTGTGCTGTGATTCATGGGGTCGCAAAGAGTCAGACGTGACTGAGTGACTGAACTGAACTGAATTATTCACAGTGGCATAAAACTTACTATATGTAACTTTAAACACTGATTCAGAGATCGTTCCTCATGGAGAAATTTTTTTAAAAAAAGAATGTTTGTGTAATTTTTTTCCTTTGGGGCCCTTTGGATCAGCATTTGTAGCACCAAACCCACATGGCCCAAGCAGTAATCCGGAAAAAGACTTTAAAGGCAGAGTAGGTAAACAGAAAACTATCATTATTTACTCTCTAAAGGTATTTTCTTTACTAACAGAGTATAGTTCAAGTTTTTCTATCAACTAATGAGTGAAATGAGTAGCATTTCATCTTATAGTAAATATCTATAAGATGAAATTATCATATTCTCTTATCTTCTGTTATTATTAAGTTGGTTTTGTTTTGCTTTTTCACTTAAGAATATGATACCTCATGAGATCAACCATACTAACATCTTTCTTGGTTTTTGAAAATTGCTATTGCTAAAATATCAACCATACTTGTTTAGTAAAAGCAAATATTCTGTGTGTGTGAGTGTGCACCCACGGACATGTGTCTGTGTTGGAAATGATTATTAAAGAAGCCAGTATTATTATGAGAGAATAGGATAGAATGACACTATTGGCTATGTTTCCTTTACTTCCTTTCTATTTCTCCAGGAACCTTCCATGGAGATAATTAGAATATTGGCCTGGCTATTATTGTCTAATAGAGTTGTCAGTCAATGATAAAACTTTTTTCTGCCTTCATGCACTGTAACACTTATATGTAAGGACTGTTCTGCTTTCCAATAAGGCAAATTTTCCTAAAGCTTGTTTGTTGTTAATATTTTGCTGAGGGGAGGTTGTTGAGAGAAGACAGAAATGCAAAGAAGATTAAATAAAGAAAACTTCAACATTTTCAACTCAGATTCCTCATCTGAACTCCACAGAAAATTTCTTGACTATTCTCTCAGTTCTCTCAAGGACAGTACAAAATTAGTACTATTCTAGATGCACAGGAAAAAAGTTAATTTATTAGGGCTTAATTCTCCACTAGATCAGATGAGGAATATAATTCCAGCTGTATTTAAATATAATTCCTTGGGAGTTTGGAACTAGCCAACGCAAACTATTATATATAGAATGGAAAAACAGCAAGGTCCTGCTGAGCTCAGGGAACTATACTCAATATCCTGTGATAAACCATAATGAAAAAGGAAAAAAAGAATAGACAAGATTCATGTGACTGAATCACTTTGCTGTACACCTGAAACATTGTAAATTATACTTTAATTAAAATTTTTAATTAAAACATGCTAGCAAGGTAATGCTCAAAATTCTCCAAGCCAGGCTTCAACAGTACATGAACCGTGAACTTCCAGATGTTCAAGTTGGATTTAGAAAAGGCAGAGGAACTAGAGATCAAATTGCCAACAACCACTGGATCATCAAAAAGGCAAGAGAGTTCCAGAAAAACATCTACTTCTGCTTTATTGACTATGCCAAAGCCTATGACTGCGTGGATCAAAACAAACTGAAAAATTCTTAAAGAGATGTGAATACTAGACCACCTGACCTGCCTCCTGAAAGATCTGTATGCAGATCAGGAAGCATCAGTTAGAACTGGACACGTAACAATAGACTGGTTCCAAATTGGGAAAGGAGTACGTCAAGGCTGTATATTGTCACCCTGCTTATTTAACTTATAAACACTCTGCTATTTATTTATATGTAGAGTACATCATGAGAAACACTGGACTGGATGAAGCACAAGCTGGAATTAAGATTGCTGGGAGAAATATCAATAACCTCAGATATGCAGATGACACCACCCTTAAGGCAGAAAGTGAAGAACTAAAGAGACTCTTGATGAAATTGAAAGAGGAGAGTGAAAAGCTGGCTTAAAATTCAACATTCAGAATACTAAGATCATGGCATCTGGTCCCATCACTTCATGGCAAATAGATGGGGAAGCAATGGAAACAGTGAGAGACTTGACTTTATCAGGCTCCAAAATCACTGCAGATGGTAACTGCAGCTATGAAATTGAAAAACGCTTGTTCCTTGGAAGAAAAGCCATGACCAACCTAGATAGCATTTTAAAAAGCAGAGACATTACTTTGCCGACAAAGGTCCATCTAGTCAAAGCTGTGGTTTTTCCAGTAATCATGTATGAATGTGAGAGCTGGACTATAAAGAAAGTTGAGAGCTCAAGAATTGATGCTTTTGAACTGTGGTGTTGGAGAAGACTCTTGAGAGTCCCTTGGACTGCAAGGAGATCCAACCAGTCCATCCCAAAGGAAATCAGTCCTGAATATTCATTGGAAGGACTGATGCTGAAACTCCAATACTTTGGTCACCTGATGCGAAGAGCTGACTCATTTGAAAAGATCCTGATGCTGGGAAAGATTGAAGGCAGGAGGAGAAGGGGACAACAGAGGATGAGATAGTTGGATGGCATCACCGAGTCAACGGACATGAGTCTGAGTAAACTCCGTGAGCCGGCGATGGACAGGGAGGCCTGGCGTGCTGCAGTCCATGGGGTTGCAAAGAGTCAGACACAACTAAGCAACTGAACTGAACTGATTATTCTTTAATAGTCATTGTAATTTCATAATAAAGTTGAAACTCTTATGTAAACAGCTTTAATAATTTCAATTGATCATAAATAGATTAATTTGTTCCCTCCCAAAGGTTTATTGTGCTTAATCCTTTGAAACTAGTTTAAAAATGAAAGCAGCATTGTAACCTCAAATCTTCTATGGAATGCTAGTTTTAAAACAAGACCCACATGGTATATTCATGAGCATTAACAATTTGAAAAGTCCTAACTAGATGTCAAGATCAAAAGGTTTTACAGGGAACTCTGCCCAGTGTTATGCAGCAGCCTGGATGGGAGGGAAATTTGGGGGAGAATAGATAAACGTATACTTAGGGCTGAGCCCCTTTGCTATCTACCTGAAACTATCACAACACTGCTAATCAGCTATACCCCAATACAAAATAAAAATCTTTTTTAACAGATCAATAGGCTTTATTCCTAGTTTGGTCAGAAACTAATTGATAGACAACCTAACTTTCTAAATGTTTTAACTTCAAACACTCTATTGAAAAATATAAAAACAAATTACTATAAGCACCATATTTCTCACTGGGAATGTTGAGACTTAAGTCTTTAAAGGAGATGACTATGTATTTATATCCTTTATACATATTTTATAAATAAACTAGGACGGTGACATTTATTCTTAGTGAGCTACCGCAGCTGTCTTCCCTGGGCAGAACCCTTTTAAAAAATTCCAAAATGAGAGAAGACACAGAAAAAGCAGTATCTAAAAGGCAAGGAATAAAAGGAAAAGAAATACGTGAACAAATAACACAGTGGAGCCAAGACATATTAGATACTCATTAGTGTATTTTCAGAGTCCGCACAATGCCCGTAATTATTTAACATTTCAACTGAGAAAGTCTGTATAGATATATTCTGTAGATACACAGTACACAACTCTGAACATATTTTGGACAATTATGTGTGAAATCCTCATCACAACCATTTTCGCTGAACAACTCTACTATGAGTGGCGGATTTTCTGAAACTGAAATTGCTATTTGCACGATGTGGTGCATTGAAGCAATTCAAGGCTTTCATTCCACTTCACTGGAAATGAAGATTCACTATATTAACGTTCTCTAGACACTTATGTGGTGTGAAATTATGCCCCTCAATTACAAATTCTTCCAGCCTTCTCTCTCTTGGCCTCTCTATTTTCAAGTCTTATTTCAAATACTCCACAAAATATTTGGCCTCACTTGGCATAAAAGAAGCAAACCTCTGTGCCTCTTTTCCCCACCTTTCCATGGAGATAATAACACTTGCCTGTCTCATAAAGATATTGTGAAGCATAATATTTTGTAAAGCACTTTAAAAACCTTAGCTATGAAGGCTAATGGCAATAAGAACTGTATTGTCATCTATTCCTCCATTTCCTCTCAAGCTGGCCATTTTCTTTTTGTCTTTGTTCATTTAAATGTTAAGAAGAAATACTGTTTTGCTACTGAAGGTTGAGGCTGAGCTTTATTTCCTTCACCTTCGTTCTTTTTTGATTTCTTTATGACCCTCTTCTGGTTTCATGCCATCAAATCCGAGATTGCTTCCAAGAACCCACCTAGAATGGACTCAAATGTTATCTGTTTTATGGCTAAACGACCTGCATTTGGTCTAATCTCACAACCAGGGATCCTCCAGAACACTAATTCAGGACTTAAGGCTTCGGGCGGCATTACTGGACACTGTTGCCACCTAGGCATGCTCTGGCCCCACCACACCTATATTTGTGTCAACTGAATAGATTCTCTCTCTTGACACTGTGAATGCCCTTGAGGCGGGGGACAGAGTCTGCCTGCAAAGTACCTCGCACAGTGGTCTACGCAGTTAATATTTTTAAAAATGAGTTCAAGTAATTAAATAACACTACACTCTTACTAAGTTGGCTGCACTGCAGAAGTCTTTGGAACCAAATTGGACTGAGCCTAGAGGAACTGCTGCCCATTATTTCCAAGCTCAAGGTAACCCAGGTGTGGAGAACTGCTTGATAAGCTGCCAGGGGTTCATCTGGATGGCTTCATGTCTCTGCAAGCCAAATCCTGACTGAATTCTTCTCCCTGGAGCTGCTGATAAGATTTAAAGGTCTGAGGCCTTTTTCTGTCTCCTATATAACCATGTCTTCAGAATAAAGGTACTCTTAGAATGCATCGAAGTATGATGATGAAGGAACACAAATAAAAGCGAATTAAGGAGTATATAAAGACTTCCCTGGTGGCTCAGACGGTAAAGCGTCTGTCTACAACACGGGAGACCTGGGTTCCATCCCTGGGTTGGGAAGATCCGCTGTAGAAGGAAATGGCAATCCACTCCAGTACTATTGCCTGGAAAATCCCATGGACAGAGGAGCCTGGTAGGCTACAGTCCATGGGGTCACAAAGAATCGGACACGACTGAGCCACTTCACTTTCCTTTCCTTTAAAGTACATAATGAAAGGATGATGTTGAATAAAGAGGCCTTGAAGTTGGACAGACCCAAGTTCCTGTCCTGGCTGGGCAATTTGCTAGCTGTGTTACATTGAACAACTTACTTAACCTCTCTGAACCTATTTCCTCATTCTTAAAATATGACTTTCCTTGAAGAGTTGTGAAGATAGTTTTCCTGTGAATAATACTAACATATATCTGACCTAGGGCTTCCTAGGTGGTGGCTAGTGTTAAAGAATCTGCCTGCCAATGCAGGTGACATATGAGATGTGGGTTCAGTTTCTGGGTCAGGAAGATCCTCTGGAGTAGGCAATGGTAACCTGCTCCAGTATTCTTGCCTGGAAAATCCCATGGACAGAGGAGCCTCGTGGGCTACAGTCTATGGGGTCACTAAGACTTGGATACAACCGAACACAACAACAGCCAGGACCAACCACCATACCTGACCTAAAGTAAAAGCTCAATAACGGGCATTATTAGAAAGGACCCCATGGAAAATTATGAAAATGAGCAATGATAGAGTCATCTTAACTAAAGTAAGAATGAAACACTTCTGAAAAGAGCCTCAGGGAAAGCCTAGTAGAACAAGAGGGAGGTTTTTTCCAGTGACTAAGCCAGAAGTCACAACTTGCTGTTCCATCTCACTCTAAGGTGGGTTCAGGGGATGAAAACCTTCATAAAAGAATTACAAGCCAAGAATATAAAACCACTGAATTTGAATAAAATATTGTTCAATTTCTTATAGGGCTACTTCCTGAGAAGGAAGAGCTCTAGATGTCACAAAGCCTTCAACGACCTAGCCAGTGGCAATAAAACAGGAAAGAAGGAGTATGATGCAGCAAACATTTCAACTTATTTAAAGTTTCACGTCTTATTCCTAAGGCTCTGTGCAGGAAAAGCGGGACCAGGTACTTGGCTCTATCTCAGAGTAATGTTTTCTTCTAGAATTCGGGGAATGAGGGCATTTCCTAGATACAGATAAAGGGAGGCATTGTTATTCTGCCTGCTCTACTCCCAGATTCTTTTTAGGGAAAGAAATTGGAGGAATAGCAAAGAATACACTTTAGATGCAGTTGTTCAGGTATCTCAGGAAAACATGATCTTAAAGTGTCTGGAAAATATGATTCCATAACACAATAGGAGAAGATCATGTAGCTGCCGTTTCCCTCTGAATGGTACAAAGAATGAAGTCACAGAAGGAGTCTTAGAAAAACTGGAGACACAGAAATAGACAGCTAGACAGATTGGTAGTAATAGACAGACAGACAGAACTCAGTGTTAGTGAAATCCCATCAGAGGAGGGCTCTCTAGGGTGAAGGATGTTAAACTTCACGCTTCAAAAGAGATTAAAAACATATCTGAAGTGACAGCTCTTGATCGATCACTCACATAAATAGGTGATGATTTGCTAGTGGGGAGAAAAAAAGTATTTCGTTTTGTCTCAACCTACCTGAGCTAATACAAATAATTGCAGCTGACCCCTGAACAACACAAGGGAGTCTACTTATCGGCAGATTTTTTCCAACAGTAAATACTGCGTGATCCAGTCTGTGGCTGCTTGTTTGAATCTGAATATACAGAACTGCCTGTGGGAAAGAACTGTATATAGGGAGTGCGTGCTCAGTTTGATCAGTCATGTCTGACTCTTGGCAGCCTCGTGGACTGTAGCCTGTCAGGCTCCTCTGTCCATGGGATTTTCCAGGCAATAATACTGGAGCAGGTCACCATTTCCTACTTTAAGAGCTCTTCCCAATACAGGATCAAACCCACGTTCCTTGTGTCTCCTGCATTGGCAGGTGGATCCTTTACCACTGAGCTACCTGGGAAGCCTGAATATAGGGAAGGCACTATAAATCACATGCAGATTTTTTCACTGCTGGGGGAGGGGGTGCCCCTAATCCCTACATTGTTCAAGGTCAACTGTTTCCCAACAGAAGCACTGACAACTAGGAATTTTAAGATCACCTATGTATGGAGAAGGCAATGGCACCCCACTCCAGTACTCTCGCCTGGAAAATCCCATGGACAAAGGAGCCTGGTGGGCTGCAGTCTGTGCGGTTGCTAAGAGTCGGACACGACTGAGCAACTTCACTTTCACTTTTCACTGTCATGCACTGGAGAAGGAAATGGCAATCCACTGTTCTTGCCTGGAGAATCCCAGGGACGGGGGAGCCTGGTGGACTGCCACCTGTGGGGTCACACAGAGTTGGACACAACTGAAGCGACTTAGCAGCAGCATGTGTGGATGTGAGAGCTGGACTGTGAAGAAAGCTGAGCGCCAAAGAATTGATGCTTTTGAACTGTGGTGCTGGAGAAGACTCATGAGAGTCCCTTGGACTGCAAGGAGATCCAACCAGTCCACCCTAAAGGAGATCAGTCCTGGGTGTTCATTGGAAGGACTGATGCTAAAGCTGAAACTCCAATACTTTGGCCACCTCATGCGAAGAGTTGACTCACTGGAAAAGACCCTGATGCTGGGAGGGATTGGTGGCAGGAGGAGAAGGGGACGACAGAGGATGAGATGGCTGGATGGCATCACCAACTCGATGGACATGAGTTTGGGTAAACTCTGGGAGTTAGTGATGGACAGGGAGGCCTGGCGTGCTGCGATTCATGGGGTCACAAAGAGTCAGACACGACTGAGTGACTGAACTGGACTGAACCTATTAAGAAAAAAGATTGATGTCTACTGTCAGATGAATGGATAAGGAAGATGTGGTGTATATGTATATGTATGTGTTTGTGGAATATTACTTAGTTATAAAAAAGAATGAAATAATGCCATTTGTAGCATCATGGATGGACCTAGAGATATCATATTAAGTAAGATAGAAAAAAGCAAATATCATATAATATCACTTACTGTAGGATCAAAAAAAAAGATACAGGTGAATTTATTTACAAGATAGAAACAGACTCACAGGCATAGAAGTAAATTGATGGTTACCAATGGAAACGGGGGAAGGGATAAATTAGTTTGGGATTAACGGATACACACTACTACATATAAAATAAATAACCAACTGTAGAGCGTAGGGAACTACACTCAATAACCCATAAGTAAAAAAGTCTGAAAAAGAATAGGTTTGTATATGTGTATGTATATATATACACACACACATATAACTAAATCACTGGGCTAAAATTAACACAACATTGTTAATAGACTATACTTCAATAAAAAGAAAAGACATTAGACAAATAAATGGGGCAAGAAAGCATGTAGCTCAGGATACAATGCCATTTTTTTATCATATGTATGTTTAGCAGCTGACAATGTGGATCTTTTGAAGTAACTGTGACATGAGCTAAATGTTTTGGGAAGTCCTAATCAGTACCACCGCGTGAAGCTTTCCTTCTAGTTTTATGCTTAGTGTGTTGCTGAAATTCAAGAAGTCTTTGGTAGAAAAATCATTATTTGGCTATTAGATTATAAATAATGGCTATATTATGGGCCAGGTAGTTTTTATTTCCCTTTTTGTGAATGCACGTGTAATGAGAGGACCCTGGAAAGAGGAACAATCTCTAGCCTGTCGTAAAAACCGTTAACTCATTTAGCCTCATAGTATTTGAAAATACACTCAATTTTTACCATCTCTATAAAAAGGCAAAATAGTACTCACAGATTTTTCTGTAACACTTAATTCTGGAACAGTGAAATTTTAATTCTCTTAAGTTATATTTCTCATCAAGTAAATTAAGCAACTCAGATGCAAACTTTCCCTTTATTTCAGCTCTTCTCTGATTTTTTACAAAATTTATAAATTTGTACTTTTATCTTCTGCTTGAATACATGCTAGACTGTGTTTTTCTCTTTGTTATTGCTATTGCCTTGATTTTTCTCTTTGTATGTTCTGGTGGATAGAATATTATAAACTCCTGTGACTATGAGAACCCACATCTTTCACATTTGCTACCATCCATAGCATCTAAAACAACTGTGTACTCACTGCATATTCACTGGTTTAAATTAAATAACATGTTTAAAAAGGATTTTTAAGGTCCTATGTCCATTTCTCTATTTCTAGACCCATACATCAATCTAGGGAAATAATGTCAGTCCTTCTGATAAGCCCCAGGAAAAAGTGTCCACCACCTGTAAAGGCAATCCTGTGAAAGTATGAGTTGCTCAGTCACGTCTGACTCTTTGTGACCCCATGGACAGTAGCCCACCAGGCTCCACTGTTCATAGGATTTTCCAGGCTAAGAAGAATACTGGACTGGGTAGCCATTCGCTCCCCTAGGAGATCTTCCCAACCCGGGGATCAAAACCATGTCTCCTACGTCTCCTGCATTGCAGGCAGATTCTTTACCATCTGAGCCAATCCTGCCTAATATCAAAATGATTTACCAAAAGGAAATTCTTCACATGTGTGGAGACATACACAGAGATATGTAGATACAAAAAGCTTTTATCTTTGTTTCACCCAGAAAGCTACAGTTGGCATTTGCTACATCAATATTATGTAGGAATGAACTTTATAAGATTTCTTTCTGCAAAATATCATGGAAAAAATTGAGATCATTAGTGAAAAAAAGGTGGAAAATATTCATAAATCTAGAAGGCAGGAACAGCTATTAAGAATAACATTTTAATTCCTGTCATGAGATTCTGGAGCCCAACATACCAAGTTAACTACTCTTTCAATACTATGTTTTAAGTTTAGCAACAACTTTACACTGAAACAAAACCAAACTGTGTACCATAGTGAAGCGAAAGTGTTAGTTGCTCAGTTGTGTACAACTCTTTGCAACCCCATGGACTATAGCCCACCAGGCTCCTCTGTCCATGAAATTTTCCAGCCAAGAATACTGGATTGGGTAGCCATTCCCTCTTCCAAGGGATTTTCCCAACCCAGGAATTGAACTTGGTTCTCCTCCATTGCAGGCAGATTCTTTACCAGCTGAGCCATGTACCTCAGAGTATATCTTAAATGTTCTCACCACACACACACACACACATACACACACACACACACGTTAAATACATGAGGTGATGGATGTGTGAGGTGATTGATGAAAGTGAAAAAGGAAAGTGAAAAAAAGTTGGCTTAAAGCTCAACATTCAGAAAACTAAGATCACGGCATCGGTCCCATCAATTCATGGCAAACAGATGGGGAAACAGTGGCTGACTTTATTTTTCTGGGCTCCAAAATCACTGCAGATGGTGATTGCAGCCATGAAATTAAAACACTTACTCCTTGGAGGGAAAGTTATAACCAACCTAAACAGCATATTAAAAAGCAGAGACATTACTTTGTCAACAAAGGTCCGTCTAGTCAAGGCTATGGTTTTTCCAGTGGTCATGTATGGACGTGAGAGTTGGACTGTGAAGAAAGCTGAGCATCGAAGAATTGATGCTTTTGAACTGTGGTGTTGGAGAAGACTCTTGAGATTCCCTTGGACTGCAAGGAGATCCAACCAGTCCATCATAAAGGAGATCAGTCCTGAGTGTTCATTGGAAGGACTGATGTTGAAGCTGAAACTCCAATACTTTGACCACCTGATGCGAAGAGCTGACTCATTTGAAAAGATCCTGATGCTGGGAAAGATTGAGGGCAGGAGGAGAAGGGAATGACAGAGGATAAGATGCTTGGATGGCATCACCGACTTGATGAGCATGGGTTTGGGTGGAGTTGGTGATGGATAGGGAGGCCTGGTGTGCTGTGGTTCATGAGGTGGTAAAGAGTCGGACACAACTGAGTGACTGAACTGAACTGATGGATGTGTTAATTAACCTCACTGTGGTAATCATTTCACAAGTTATATGTATATCAAATAACGCACATCTTATACAATGTTATGTGTTAATCCTATCTCAGTGAAGCTGGGGAAAAACCTGTGTATCTCAAAGCAAATGAAGCTGGGATTCAAGGAGACTCCAAGTAACTCAAAACATGAAGATGCCCAGTGACCATAAATTACTAAACTTCTAGCAATCTGTCTCTTCTTCTGACATCTGATCAAAGTTTTTATCATATATTAATTATTGTTTTGAGCAAAGGCCCTGAATTTCATTGAGCTCACCAGCTCTAGACACCTACAAATATGTTTTGCTATAAATTATTGGCACTGCTTCTGTTGATATTCAGGATAATCAAACATTTGTAAGCATGCTGTCTTTTCAATCTGTTCAGCTGATGCACTTTACCTGATCTTTCATTAAAGTAATCAAAACACTTGCTGTGTCGCATCTAATGAATGTTGCATGTATGATTAAGTGCTTTCATTCATATTGCAAGTTTGATTTAATGTAATCTGCCTTTCAGACAGCCATTAGCCTAGCTCCTACGTGAATTTGATTAATTGGCTGAATTCTTCCAGATGTCCATTAGGCATTACAGGAATTTCTATGTAGAAACAGCAGGGACTGTCTAGCACAGAACCAAACAATGAAATGTTATATTGCTGTCATGACTTACAAAAAGCTGGATTCATTTTCATTAATAAAACATCTGTACTCCCGCACAGCTATGCATTGAGATGCATTTATTATATATGTTTATTTCTCTTATGACTGTAAATAGATAGTTAAATAGAAGCACATTTACTGATATTATGTGGGCCCAGGGTTTAGCAGATGCTGATTGGCAAAACAGACCAATTTTTAAAGTTTACAGAAGGTCCTAAACAGAAAAAAATGCACTAACAGACACCTGTTTGAAACAGAATTAAAGAATGTCTGGTATTATAGAAATGAGTATTAAAATGAGAAGAAAGACTTATTTTGAAAATGGCTTGATTATTCTACATACACTAAGCCATTGGATCTCTTTCAGAAAAAATGGCAAATATGGCTCTTGCTGAGACAACTTACACTGTTGTTTGGAAAAGCTTTCTTTGGCCTTTAGTTCTGTTTTGTTGGTTCTTAAAGAGCAGGGAGAGATTTAGCCTTGTGCAGATCCTAGCTCAATGTATTTTCAGTTCAGTTCAGTTGCTCAGTATTGTCCGACTCTTTGCAACCCCATGAATTGCAGCACGCCAGGCCTCGCTGTCCATCACCATCTCCCGGAGTTCACTCAGACTCACGTTCATCGAGTTCGTGATGCCATCCAGCCATCTCATCCTCTGTCGTCCCCTTCTCCTCCTGCCCCTAATCCCTCCCAGCATCAGAGTCTTTTCCAATGAGTCAGCTCTTCGCATGAGGTGGCCAAAGTACTGGAGTTTCAGCTTTAGCATCATTCCTTCCAAAGAAATCCCAGGGCTGAACTCCTTCAGAATAGACTGGTTGGATCTCCTTGCAGTCCAAGGGACTCTCAAGAGTCTTCTCCAACACCACAGTTCAAAAGCATCAATTCTTTGGTGCTCAGCCTTCCTCACAGTCCAACTCTCACATCCATACATGACACTGGGAAAACCATAGCCTTAATTAGACAGACCTTAGTCGGCAAAGTAATATCTCTGCTTTTGAATATGCTATCTAGGTTGGTCATAACTTTTCTTCCAAGGAGCAAGTGTCTTTTAATTTCATGGCTGCAGACACCACCTGCAGTGATTTAGCCCTTAATAAATGCTGCTACCAATCACCTGAGAAGTTTCCCACAACAATCAATTGAAACAAAAGGTAAATTTCAAACAAAGCCAGTATTAGAGACAATCAAACACTCTCTAAGACCAAATATTCATCTCAAAATTAAGAGAATACCACAAAAATGATATTTTGTGTCCCTTTTACAAGGATCTATACATTGATTTTAGAAATTAAAAGTGAAACTTTTCTCGTGCCTTAAATTGTATGAAATTAGTGCGGAGAAGGCAATGGCAACCCACTCCAGTACTCTTGCCTGGAAAATCCCATGGACAAAGGAGCCTGGTAGGCTGCAGTCCATGGGGTCACTAAGAGTAGGGCACGACTGAGCGACTTCACTTTCATTTTTCACTTTAATACACTGGAGAAGGAAATGGCAACCCACTCCAGTGTTCTTGCCTGGAGAATCCCAGGGACAGCGGAGCCTGGTGGGCTGCCATCTGTGGGGTCGCATAGAGTCAGACACGACTGAAGTGACTTAGCAGCAGTGGCTTGTGACAATATATCATCCCTGCTATAAAGACATATAGTGCCTTTTATCCTTTTTTTGCACAGTTAAACAAAGTATATCAACTTGGGAAGGTGTGGAGAAATGGGAACTCTCCTACACTGTTGGTGGGAATGTAAATTGGTATAACCACTATAGAGAACAGTATGGAAGTTCCTTAAAATCTAGCAATTCTACTACTCCTGGGCATATATCCAGAGAAAATCATACTTCAAAAAGATATTGGCACCCTAATAGTCATTGCAGCACTATTTACAACAATCAAGGCATGGAAACAACTTAAATGTTCATTGACAAAGGAATGGATAAAGACGTGGTACATATATACAATGGGCTATGACTCAGCCATAAGAAAAGAACAAAATAATGCCATTTGCAGCAACATGGACAGAACGAAAGATTGTCATACTAAGTGAAGTAAGTCAGACAGAAAAAGACAAATATATGATATTGCTTACAGGTAGAATCTATTTTTTTTTTAATGATACAAATGAACTTATTTACAACACAGAAAAAGAGCCACAGATTTCAAAAACAATGATTACCAAAGGAGAAACATAGCAGGGAGGGATAAATTAGGAGTTTTGGACTAACAAGCACACACTACTAATATATAAAAGAGATAACAAGTAAGAACCTACTGTATAGCACGGGGAACTCTATTCAGTGTAGTAACCTATATGGATAAAGAATCTGAAAAAGGATGGATAGATGTATGTGTATAACTGAATCACTTTGCTGTACACCTGAAACTAACAAAACACTGTAAGTCAAATATAATCTAATTTTATTTTTTTAATGGAAAAAAAGGTAAGTAAACGTGGAGAGAAGAAATCTTCTCATAATAAAGTATACATGTGAATCATTAATCATAATAGAACTTTCTCTAAAATAATTGAACTTTGAAATTTTAGTTTTTACCTGAAATAGCTTCCCTATTAGTAGTTTCTATTTCATTGCAGTTATTTAAAAAGTGAGTCTTTATTACCTAATAGTTTATTTCAATCATGACTAGGTGAACTTATATGACTGGAAGAGGGCATCTTTTAGGAAGCAGATCTTCTAGCCTATGTGCCCTGTTAATAAGATGATGTCCATAAGATTTCAAAAATAGGACTTGAACAGTCAACATCCACATTGACCAGAAGTTTGTTGGCAAGTTTTTGGAATATAGAAAAGCCTAAAAGGAAAATGGCAAAATGGTTGTCTGAGGAGACCTTAAAATAGCTGAGAAAAGAAGAGAAGGAAAAGGCGAAAGAGCAAAGGAGAGGTAGAGCCATCTGAATGCAGAGTTTCAAAGAATAGCAAGGAGAAATAAGAAAGCCTTCCTATGTGAACAATGCAAATAAATAGAGGAAAACGATAGAATGGGAAGGGCTAGAGATCTCTTCAAAAAAATTAGAGATACCAAGGGAATTTCATGCAAAGATGGGCACAGTAAAGGACAGAAATGGTATGGACCTAACAGAAGCAGAAGATATTAAGAAGAGGTGACAACAATACACAGAAGAACTGTACAAAAAAGATATTCGTGACCCAGATAACCACGATGGTGTGATCACTCACCTAGAACCAGACATCCTGGAATGTGAAGTCAAGTGGGCCTTAGGAAGCATCACTACAAGTAAAGCTAGTGGAGGCGATGCAATTCCAGCTAAGGTATTTCAAATCCTAAAAGATGATGCTGTGAAAGTGCTGCACTCAACATGGCAGCAAATTGGGAAGACTCAGCACTGGCCACAGGACTGGAAAACATCAATTTTCACTCCAATCCCAAAAAAAGGCAATGCCAAAGAATGTTCAGTCTACCACACAATTGCACTCATCTCACATGCTAGCAAAGTAATGTTCAAAATTCTCCAACCCAGGCTTCAACCGTACATGAACCAAGAACTTCCAGATGTTCAAGGTGGATTTAGAAAAGGCAGAGGAACCAGAGATCAAATTGCCAACATCCGCTGGATCAGTGAAAAAGCAAGAGAATTCCAGAAAAATACCTACTTTTGCTTCATTGACTACGCTAAAACTTTTGACTGTGTGGATCACAACAAACTGTAAATTCTTAAAGAGATGGGAGTACCAAACCACTTTACCTGCTTCCTGAGAAATCTGTATACAGGTCAAGAAGCAACAGTTAGAACTGGACATGGAACAATGGACTGGTTCCAAATTGAGAAAGCAGTACATCAAGGCTGTATGTTGTCACCCTGCTTGTTTAACTTACATGCAGAGTACATCATGTGCATTGCTGGGCTGGAAGAAGCACAAGCTGGAATCAAGATTGCCAGGAGAAATATCAATAACCTCTCCTATTATGTTAGAAACCCGAGAGAAATTGAAGTACCTCTTTTTTTTTTTTTTATTGAAGTACCTCTTAATGAGAGTGAAAGAAGAGAGTGAAAAACCTAGCGTAAAATTCAGCATTCAAAAAAACTAAGATCATGGCATTCAGTCCCATTACTTCATGGCAAATAGATAGGGAAACAGTGGAAACAGTGACTTTATTTTTGGGGGATCCAAAATCAGTGCAGATGGTGGCTGCAGCCATGAAATTAAAAGACACTTGCTCCTTGGAAGAAAAGTTGGGACAAACCTACACAGCAAATTAAAAAGCAAAGACATTACTTTGCTGACAAAGATCCATTTGGTCAAAGCTATGGTTTTTCCAGTAGTCATGTATGGATGTGAGTGTTGGACTATAAAGAGGGCTGAGTGCCAAAGAATTGATACTTTTGAACTGTGGTGTTGGAGAAGACTCTTGAGAGTCCCTTAGACTGCAAGGAGATGCAACCAGTCCATCCTAAAGGAAATCAGTCCTGAATATTCATTGGAAGGACTGATGCTGAAGCTCCAATACTTTGACCAACTGATGTAAAGAACTGATTCATTAGAAAAGATCCTGATGCTGGGAAAGATTGAAGGCAGGAGAAGAAGGGGATGACAGAGGATGAGATGGCTAGACAGCATCACTGACTGGACATGAGTTTGAGGAAGCTCCAGGTGTTGGTGATGGACAGGGAAGCCTGGAGTGCTGCAGTCCATGGGGTCACAAAGAGTCGGACACGACTGAGTGACTGAACTGATTGGTAAAGGAAAATACTTGATAGTCTTCTTATTGATCTTGGTGTTAAAATGAAGACCTAAAAATACTAATATTAGGACTTCCCTGGTGGTCCAGTGGTTAGAACTTTGCCTTCCAAGCAGGGCGTGCAGGTTCCATCCCTGGTGGGAGCACTAAGATCCCACATGCCTCATGGCCAAAAAACCACGACATAAAACAAAAGTAATGTTGTCACAAATTCAAACAAGACTTTTAAAACATTGTCCATATCCAAAAACCCTTTAAAAATACTAATTTAACAACATTTGGATTATTTATATATCATTTATATAATACACATTATAGGAGTATAAAGTTTATTTTATTAGTTATATGTTAGAATAGAATATATGATAATATTATTTATATAACTCATAGTATTATAAAAGTATATGAATTTAAATATATCTGAGTTTACCAACTTTTTCACAGTCATCCAGCAAGAATTCATCGACTACCTGCTATGGAAATATAAAGACATATAAGCCACAGTCCCTGCACTCGCATGGGAAGGCACATAAGTACATACTATGATAACAGTTGCCCAAAGTCCTGTGACGGCATAAAAGGAGTATTCCCTTCAGTTCCCCCAAGCTGCACAGAGGCGTCAACATCTGAGCTGCATCTTGCAAGATGAGTGGAGTGAAGCTTATAAAATAAGGGGAAGGAGTGGGGAGCAGTAGGGTATCTCAGCCACCAAGAAGTCACATTGTCAGGGGAGTGTCTGCTCCCCACTCCTGATGTTGCCTGTATCAACTTTTGTATCAAGGGACATCTGTTATGGTGACATTACTAGATTCCTTCCTTTCCGTCCTTTACTCATTCCTCACTAGGGAAAGAAGGATGATGTCATTTGATTGGTGCATTAGGGACCAGAACTTGGTATGTTTAGCTCAGCCACCTTCATCCTCTCTCCTCCTTCTGATCAACCTGATCGGCTCTTGGCCTTACCCAAGCATAGAAGTCACTGATTGCCCCTGAGAGAAGAGGCCAGTAGTTATCCATTTCTTCCTGGGACAGGTGGGTAAGAGTGTCTAATTCTGGAGTTTAGAATTAAGAAGCCCCTATTTTCCACATGTAAGCCACATTCTCCAACCTAGTCACCATTAGGAATCAGTTTCAGTTTAGTTGCTCAGTCTTGTCTGACTCTTTCTGACCCCATGGACTGCAGCAAGACAGGCCTCCCTGTCCATCACCAACTCCCGGAGTTTACCCAAACTCATGTCCATTGAGTCAGTGATGCCATCCAGCCATCTCATCCTCTGTCGTCCCCTCTCTACCTGCCCTCAATCTTTCCCAGCATCAGGGTCTTTTCAAATGAGTCAGCTCTTCGCATCAGGTGGCCAAAGTATTGGAATTTCAGCTTCAGCATTGGTCCTTCCAAGGAACACCCAGGACTGATGATCTTTAGGGTGGACTGGTTGGATCTCCTTGCAGTCCAAGGGACTCTCAAGAGTTTTCTCCAACACTACAGTTCAAAAGCATCAATTCTTCAGGGCTCACCTTTTTTTATAGTCCAACTCTCACATCCATAGATGATTACTGGAAAACCATAGCCTTGACTAGACAGACCTTTGTTGGCAAAGTAATGTCTCTGCTTTTTAATATGCTGTTTAGGTTGGTCATAACTTTCCTTCCAAGGAGTAAGCGTCTTTTAATTTCATGGCTGCAGTCACCATCTGCAGTGATTAAGAGTGTTAGCTCTCAGACTGTCTCCTTTATCTTTCTCAGTTGGGTTAGAACTCAGGCCTGGAATCAGGACGCTATTTATTGCTCCTCCTCCAAAAGGCAAAACAAAACAAAAACCCTCCAGGTTGCCAGGTTTCATGTAAGTTGCCTGTTCAGAGTGTTGAAGCACAGAAAGTTGAGAGGAGAAGTGAGAAATGAGACCAGAAAGTAAGGAAGCCAGACTGGGAGAGCCACCCAGCCTGGACAATGGTCCGCTGAAATACTTTGGTCTGATTACAAAGATGAAGATGTTATCTAGGAAAAGGGTTCAATGTCCTAACAGGGCTTCAGTAGCACTGATCCGGAGCTTCTCGGGCAGTGACCCTCAAGCTTTACTGTGCCCTGGAATCATTTGGGGACTTTAGTAAAATGCAGTTGTGCAGCCCCTTCTCAAAGTTTCTGACTCAGGATAAGCACAATATGGGTCCAGGAATCTGTGTGTTTAACAAAGCCCCTGGGTTAGGTGACTCTCATGCCAGAAAAGTTAGATAGCGGTCTGAAAGTGAAAGTGTTAGTTGCTCAGTCATGTCCAGCTCCTTGCAACCGTATGGACTGTACAACCTGCCAGGCTCCTCTGTCCATGGAATTCCCCAGGCAAGAAAACTAGAGTGGGTAGCCATCCCTTCTCCAGGGAATCTTCTTAACCCAGGTATCAAACTCAGTCTCTCGCATTGCAGGTAGATCCTTTACCATCTAAACCACCAGTGAAGCTCACATAGCAGTCTGTATGTAAACAAGGAAATTTTAAGTTGCTGATTGTTTAATTTCAGATGCATTTCTACTATCCTGCATTTACCTCTCCTCTTCTCATAATTGCTGGTTTTGATATCATATTTGTGCGCAGATGACTTTCCTACATTTACTGTATGTTTGCCTTTACCAGTGAGCTTTTTATTCGTAATTTTCTTGTTTCCAGTTGTGGCCTTTTCTGTCTATAGAAGTTCCTTAAGCATTTGTTGCAAAGCTGGTCTTGTCATTCTGAATTCTCTCAGCTTTTGCTTGTCTATAAAGCTTTTGATTTCTCCGTTGAATCTGAATGAGAACCTTGGTGGGTAGAGAATTCTTGGCTGTAGATTCTTCCCTATCATCACTTTAAATATATCATGCCACTCCCTTCTGGTCTGCAGAGTTTCTGCTGAGGAATCAGCTGATCATCTTAGGGAAGCTCCCTTGTATATTATGTGTTGCTTTTCCCTCACACCAGAAATTTTAAGGGGGCTTCCCTAGTCGCTCAGACAGTAAAGAATCTGCCTGCAATGCAAGAGATCCAGGTTCAGTCCCTGCATTGGGAGGATCCCCTGGAGAAGGAAGTGGCAACTCACTCCAGTATTCTTGCCTGGAGAATTCATGGACAGAAGAGCCTGATGGGCTGCAGCTCATGGGGTCGCAAAGAGTCAGACACAACTGAATGACTAACACTTAGAAAATTTAAAACCACCCTTGGGAAAACACTATTTGAGGGTCTGAATTTCAGTTATACAGTTATAGAAAGCTAGCTTCATCAAAATACCCAAAGATGTTCAGATTCACAGTAACCAAATTCACAAGATATTTAAATGCAAACCAGAATGCTGCTATACACATAGTGAGAACTCTAAAGTTAAAAGGACTGGAGTACTTAATACATTCTCTCCCTGTAGGAAGCCTCATAAGGGTAACCACATTATACCCGAAGGTTGCTTGATCACCTTGGAATCATAGCAGTGAAAGTTAGTTGAGGGACCTTTACTAATGACATCAAGCTACTCTGACAGTTTCACCTCCACTCTCAAGGCTGACTTGCAAAGGGGACTGGAAGCTGCCAGTCAGAGGCTCCGTGCTCAATGCCCTGAAGATATACTGGCAAATTCCTATTCTTTATGTTTCCTTTTTCTAGGGTTCTTTTTAACATGTTCTTTAACATGTATAATTGATAAGATTACAGATTTAGATACACTAATATTGTCACATGTTCTTGAAAATCTGATGCTACCTTGATAGGATCCATGTTCTCCCAGAATTTGCCTTTCTATTTACAAGAGTATTTTTTAGGCTGTAATATTTCTACCAATGAATGCAAGCTTCACAAGGTCCAGAATCTTGATTTCCTCTTCATCATTTTATCTCAATTGCTTAAAACAGTGCCTGACAGAGTAGTCAACAGACATATTTTGAATGAACAGCCCAGCAGGCTTCTCTGTCCATGGGATTCTCCAGGCAAGAATACTGGAGTGGGTTACCATTTCCTTCTCCAGGGGATCTTCCCAACCCAGGGATCAAACCTGGGTCTCCTGCATTGGAGGCAGAGGCTTTAACCTCTGAACCACCAGGGAAGCCCAATGAAAGATTAGTCTCATATATTACATGCCTTTTTCATTTTTATTATCATAGGGAAAACACAATTCCAGCGTCTGCATCCTACAAATTAGCCACACACGTCAACAAAATGCCCAAAGCAAAATCTGTTGCTTTTGTTACACTTTGTCAGAATTTGCTTTGATTCCTAGCACTGATCTCTGGGGACATTATGTCTGTGAGTTCCCAACTGGTTAAAAGGAATCGGAAATCTCTGCTTGCTCAAGAATAAAGAAGAGGAATATATCTGACTAAATACCAATTCTTTTCACGTTTGGGATGGACAGCCAAGTCTAAGAACTTTCTCTTGGGTGTGTAAGTGAACGTCACCCATACTTCCCACACCCTCATCACAACAAATGTGAGGAGGAAGTTCCTTATCTTCTGAGCTTAAGAAACATTGAAAAATATTGTGAAGCGCCAACTAATTAAAAATGAAATGCAGCCAGCTAAGCTCCAGCCATCTTTAATTTACAATATTGCTTTGCTTCCGAGGCAAATGTGGACAAGTCACAACTTCTTTTGATGCCTGAGGGACTGAAAAAATTAAATCAGCAGGATTGGCTATTGATGTTTTCTAGCAAATGTTTTGAAATCTCCGCCTTTCATCCATCTTGCAAGAAAACAGGATTGCTTTGTGAGCCTTCAAAGATATTAATTCCTTTAATAAATCCTGATTTGTATGTTGAAAACTTCCAATGGTTAGATTTCTGTAGCAATCTCTGCATCAGGGGTGAATGTTGCCCGCAGGCAGACTCCCAATTTTTTCCCAAGTATCATCGTTCTCAGTCTAAAACTGGGGCTGAAACCAACACCACAACAGATTAAACACACCTTCTGTTCAGCCTCTTTTCATGAGATTTCTTTGTTATATTGTTTGCAAGGCAAATTTCATGACAGGCTGTTTGCTTTCCTGGTGATAAGCACTTAATGAGATAAAGCACAAACATAAGCAGTGACTGGCCCAGTTCTGTGCTTTGATCCTTGCCCCTCTAACCAAGGTGAAAAAAAGATGGAGCACAACTGGAAAGTCTAAAAATGTAGCGAACATTTGTCACAGAGGAAGTCAACTGGAGCGCCTGCCAATAAAAACAATAAAGATGGCACACTGCGGGTTAAAGCACAAATAGAAATAACGCTGTATGTGCACGCAGGAAAGGTGGGTTGGAGGGTGGAAAGAAATTACCCTTACCATGAAAATTCTATCACAGCATCTATTTCTCCAATAATTTCGCCACGATGATTATACAAATATAGTAGAAATAAGAAGACAGCAAAAAAAACTATCAGATGATCCTCTTGAGGACAGCATTATTTTAGGAGGGGTTCTTTTATTAAAAGGAAGCATTCATGACACTGGTTTAAAAATGTTCTGAGGCCTTCTCCTTGAAATTCCTTCTTAAGGGAGCAAATAGTAATGCGCCTCTACTGAACAAAAAAAAAAAGCATTACATTTTCTCTTTTTTGCCCAAGCCCTTTTAAAAAGAGGGCTTCAAAAAAAAAAAAAAAAGAATGACACCAGGGATTATATTCAATATCCTGTGATAAACAAAAATGGAAAAAAATATGAAAAAGAATGCATCTATATACATATATAAATACATATAACTGAATCACTTTGCTATACACTAGAAATTGACACCACACTATAAATCAGCTATACTTAAATAAAATAAACTTTTTTAAAACAATGATAAATGGCTTTATCTAGTCAATTTATCTAATCTATCTATCTATCTAGAGAGAAGTTGAATAGGGATAAATAAATGAGCCAACACCTTTCCCTGGAGACTAAGCTAAAGAGTGAAGGGAAGTGAAGTCGCTAAGTCATGTTCAACTCTTTGAGATCCCATGGACTGTAGCCTATCAGGCTCCTCTGTCCATGGGATTTTCCAGGCAAGAGTACTGGAGTGAGTTGCCATTTCCTTCTCCAGGGATCTTCCCAACCAGGGATCAAACCCAGGTCTCCTACATTGTAGGCAGACGCTTTTACCATCTGAGCCACAGGGAAGGAGGGTCTAGGTAGCTCTTGACTTTAGAAAGGGAGCTAACTTAAAACACTAGTGCAGAGCAACAGCAGGAAGGTTGTGAGGGACGCTGTGAGAGCCTGCGACTCAGTGAGGCCTGATGTCGGGTGGGATGCAGGATCTTAGTTTCCTGACCAGGGACAAAACACATACCCCCCGCACTGGAAGCTGAGTCTTGACCACTGGACCACCAGGGAAGTCCCTGAAGTCTGTTCTCTAGGAGAATCTTCATCCTTTTGAATTAATGATTTACTTTAAACTGATATTTCCTGAAAACCAAAAGTCCGTAAGGACATTAACCATACATAAACAATATTTTCACAATACTGCTGGCCACAGAACTATGTATTTAGGGATACATTAAAAATTTTTTTAGTCAACATTTTTTTATGTTTTACATTTCTTAGCCACTGATGGAGTTTTGGTGGAAACTTTTATTGAAGTATAATTGATTTATAATATTAATTACTGCTGCACAGCAAAGAGATTCAGTTACATATATATATAATTTTAAAAATTCTTTTCCATTACAGTTTATCAGTGGATGTTGAATACACTTCCCTGTGCTATACAGCAGGACCTTGTTGTTTATCCATCCTATATATAATGGTTTGTATCTGCTAATCCCCACCTCCCACTCCATCCCTCTCGCACTTCCCAATCCCTGGCAACCACAAATCTGTTCTCTGTGTCTGTGAGTCTGTTTTTGTTTCATAGATAGGTCTATTTGTGTCATATTTTAGATTTCACATATAACCGATATTATACATATTCGTATTTTGCTTTCTGACTTACTTCACTTAGTATGATCATTAGAGATCTATTTTATTGCTCCTTTCTTCCAGTCAAGATATAATAATGAAAAATTAAACATCACATTAAACACTGTCAAGAGTTTACCTTTTAAAATAACTATCTAATTATGTATATGTACAAATATACAAATAGAAAAATAGAAATAGACATACACACATATATGTAATAAGTACACAGTTAGAAAAACTAATTCAAGTGTGCACATATTGCTGTTGTCAAAGTTAATCACTGGTTAACTTCAAATAGTATGTTTGATCTTTATTGAAACAAAATATTTAAGAATAAAAATGTTAGACTTAGCAAAAAAAAACTTCACAGATACTATGTTTTTTTACAAACTGAAGTTTGTGGCAACCCTTGGTCAAGTAAGTCTGTTGATGCCATTTTCCCAACAGTGTTTGCTCACTTCTGGTCTCTGTATCACATTTCATAATGATCAAAATATTAAACATTTTCATTGTTATTGTATGTGTTATAGTGACTTGTGATCAGCGATCTTTGAGGTTATTGTTCTGGGGCATCACAACCTGCGCCCATATGAGACAGCAAACTTAACCCACAAGTGTTGTGTGTCCTGACTGCTCCACCTCTCTCTCTCCCCTTCCTCGGGACTTCCTATTCCCTGAGACAACAATTTTGAAATTAAGCCAGTCAATAACGCTAAGTGTTCAAGTAAAAACCCAATGACCTCAAAGTGTCCAAGTTAAAAAAAGAAGAGCTGCGTATCTCTCACCTTAACTTAAAAGCTGGAAACAAACTGAGCAAGGAAGGCACTTCGAAAGCCAAGAAAGGCCAAAACTCGGCCTCTTGTGCCAATTCACCAAGGCGTGAATACAAAGCAGACGTTCT
The DNA here is from genome assembly GCF_016772045.2 of Ovis aries. Lineage (NCBI taxonomy): Eukaryota > Metazoa > Chordata > Mammalia > Artiodactyla > Bovidae > Ovis > Ovis aries. Next base: position 43,473,179 of record NC_056071.1, on the reverse strand, counting down.
TGAAAGATTTTTTACAAGTGCTGCTCCAGTCAACAGATGAATGATAGGAAATCAAAACTGCCTTATTGTTGATAAAGAGAAAGCTTAGTGGCCTGGAGAGATCAAACCAGCCACAACACTCCCTTAAGTCCAAGCCTAATCTAGAGCAATACCCCAGCTCGCCTCAGTTCTAGGAAAGGCTGAAGAAAAAGGTGAGAAAGCCGCAGAAGAAACGTTTAAAGCTGGCAGAGTTAGCTCGTGAGATTTGAGAAACATTCAAGCGCAAGGTGAAGCAGCAAGCGCCGTGAAGAAGCTGTAGCAAGTTACCCAGACGATCTAGATAAGATCATCAGCGACGGGGGCTACACTGCACAATCGATTTTCAAAGCAAGCCAAACAGGCTTCTGTTGGAAGAAGGTGCCATCAAGGACTTAGCCAGAGAAGAGGAGTGAATGCCTGGCTTTAAAGCTTCAAAGCACAGGCTGACTCTCTTGTTGGGGGCTAGTGCACCTGAGGACTTGAAGTTAGAGTCAGTGCTCATCTATCATTCTGAAAATTCTATGGATTAAGAACCATGCTAAATCTCCTCTGCCTGTGCTCTGTCAATGGAAGCACAAAGCCGGAAGACAGGACATCTGTTTTACCACATGATTTACTGAATGTTTTCAGCCCACTGTTGAGAAAAACAATTCCTTTCAAAATATTGTTGCTTATTGACACGCACCTGGTCACCCAAGGGCTCTGATGGAGATGGACAATGAGATCCATGTTTTCATGTCTGCCAACACAATTTCCATCATGCAGCGCTTGTATCAAGGGGGTAATTTCGACTTTCAAGTCTTATTCTTTAACATACATTTTGTAAGACTATAGCTGCCATTGGGCTTCCCAGGTGGTGCAGTGGTAAAGAATCTGCCTGCCAATGCAGGAGACGCAAGTTCAATCCCTGGGTCACAAAGACCCCTTGGAGAAGGAAATCGCAGCCCATTTCAGGATTCTTGCCTGGAAAATCCCATGGAGAGAGGAGCCTGGCGGGCTACATCCATAGGGGCGCAAAGAGTCAGACACAGCTGAGCATGCGCATATAGCTGCCATAGATGGCGATTCCTCTGATGAATAAGGGCAAAGTACAGCAAAAACCTTCTGGAAACAAGAAAACCATTCTGCATGCCATTAAGAACATGATTCATGGGAAGAGGTCAAAATATCAACCTTAACAGGAGTCAGGAAGAACTTGATTCCAAACCTCATGGGTGACTTTGAGGGGTTCAAGACTGCACTGGAGGAAGTCAGGGCAGGTGTGGCAGAATTAGCAAGAGAACTAGAATTCGAAGTAGAGTCTGAAGATGGGACTGAATTGCTGCAGTTTCATGATAAAACTCTAATGGATGAGGAATTGCTTCTGATGGATTAGCAAAGAAAGTGTTTTCTTGAGATAGAATCCACTCCTGGTGAAGATGCTGTGAAGATTGTTGAAATGACAACAAAAGATGCAGAACATTACTTACACTTAGTTGACAAAGCAGTGGCATAGTCTGAGAGGACTGATTCCAGCTTTGAAAAATGTTCTACTGTGGGTAAAATGCTAACAAACAGCACTGAATACTACAAAAAAATCATTTGTGCAACGAAGAGTCAGTTGACGAGGTAAACTTCACTGCAGTCTTATTTCAAGAGACTGTTACAATCACTCCAGCCTTCAGCAACCCCCACCTAGATCAGGCACCATCCATCAACACTGAGGCAAGGCCCTCTACCAGAGAAAAAGTTCTAACCTCATTGGAGGCTCAGATGGTGCTTAGCATTTTTTAGCAATGAAGTATTTTTTAATTAAGGTGTGTACCTGGTTTCTTTACACATACTGCTGCTGCACACTTAATAGACTATGTGTGCCATGTGCTTGGAGAAGGCAATGGCACCCGCTCCAGGGCTCTTGCCTGGAAAATCCCATGGACGGAGGAACCTGGTGGGCTGCAGTCCATGGGGTTGCTAAGAGTCGGACACGACTGAGCGACTTCACTTTCACTTTTCACTTTCCTGCATTGGAGAAGGAAATGGCAACCCACTCCAGTGTTCTTGCCTGGAGAATCCCAGGGACGGGGGAGCCTGGTGGGCTGCCGTCTATGGGATTACACAGAGTCAGACACAACTGAAGCGACGTAGCAGCAGCAACCATGTGCTCAGTTATGTCCAACTCTGTGTAACCCATGGACTGTAACCAGGCTCCTCTGTCCCTGAGATTCTCCAGGCAAGAATACTGGAGTGGGTTGCCATTTCCTCCTCCAGGGGATCTTCCCGACCCAGGGATCGAACCCCCGTCTCTGGTGTCTCCTGCATAGCAGGCAGATTCTTTACCTGATGAGCTATCAGGGAAGCCCTGATAGACTATGGTATAGTGTAAATATAACTCTTTGAGGCACTGGGAAACCAAAAAATTCATGTGACTTGTTTCATTGCACATTCGCTCTTTTGCGGTGGTCTGGAAGGGAATCTGTAGTATCTCCGAGGTGCGCCTGTACTACAGTGATGTACACAGTACTTTACTACATGTTTAAAAATGTGTTATCCTTCACCATGGTACTCTAAAGAGAAGCCTAGTTGAGTTTATTCACTTTGCTCCTCAATCTCAGAGTTTCAAGTTTTTCAAGTCAGAGGAGGATTCTGAGCATCTCTGCATTTTAAAAATCCCATAGGTAGGTATGATGTGCAGTCAGGTTTGAGAACTACTGATTTACAGGACCTTAAATGTAGACATTATGGTCATATGATATCACTTATATGTGGAATCTTAAGGTACAAATGAACTAATCTACAAAACAGAGTTACAAATGTAGAAAACAAATATATGGTTACCAGGGGATAAAGGGCAGGGAGGGATAAATTGGGAGATTGAGACTGACATGTACATACTACTATATAAAAAAATAGATAACTAATAAGACCTCGGGAACTCTACTCAATATTTTGTAATGACCTATTTGGGAAAAGAATCTAAAAGAGCGGATGTATGTATCATTGATTCACTTTGCTGTACACATGAAACGGAAACAGCGTTGTACGTCAACTATCCTCCAATAAAAAATTTAAATAAGTAAGAAATTATGGTCATAATTGATAACAACATCTTTCACTAAGAGTAGAGATAAACTGGACAAATAAATAAGTCTCAAATTACTCCAGAAACGCCAACTCAATACAGAAATTAGAGGGGCTTTGTAAACCAAAAATTCCAATATAGTAAATGCTAATGATAATGAGGATGGTAAAATGGTTGAGTAGGCAATTCCAAGCTCTCATTCCCCCACTGAAACACTGAAAAACAGATAGAAATTGTCAGCATCAACTTTGGCAGGACTCTGGAAAACAAAGGTTTGCAGCAACTAAACGAATACTCAACCAAGAAAAAGACAACTTGCAAATTAAGAAGGCTTTGTGACCTTTTTAACTTGTGCTTGCCTCACCTCCATCCCAGCATGAGGGCAGTGTTGAAACAGCAGTACCCATGTTCCTAGTGTGGACTCTGGTCCTGGGTTCCAGAAAAAGCAAACTTGATTTGCGAATTATTGTTTATGTCTATTCAACTTGTGTGAGGCTACCTGAAGGGCCAAATCAAGTGCTTGTCTCTGTTTGGACTGAGAACTCGGGCCAGAAAACCTGAATATATTGTTCAAAAAAAGCTGTAAAGCATACAAATAACCCACAGATATCTGGGGTAAAAGATTAGGGTCCAGGCATACAATAGACCACCCAAACTTTGGAGGAAAACCTGAAAGAGGTTTTAAGGGAAATTAGGGCAATCAAAAATACCCAAGGATATTTACCACTGAGCACCAGGAAAACTGATAAAGAATCTACCTGCCAATACAGGAGATGCCAGTTCGATCTCCAGGTGAGGAAGACCCCCTGGAGAAGGAAATGGCAACCTATGCCAGTATTCTTGCCTGGGAAATCCCAGGGACAGAAGAACCTGGTGGGCTACGGTCCACTGGGTCACGAAGAGTCAGACATGACTGAGCGACTAAACCATACAAGGACTATTCACAGGAATTTAGAAAGTTACACACATGTACAAGGAAAGACACATGCTCAGAAAATAACTTGAGAAGACCCTAAATTTTCATCTCAGGCTGATTGCCAAACTCAAGGTAGGCCTGGATAAGTGTGGGAATGTCCTAGTTCAGAGCCCATCAGCAAAGACTGGGAGAGGTATTTGGTGTGGTTTTTGGGTCTTTTTTTTTTTTTTTCCTGTGGTGGAAGGGATCATTTTTAAAATTTTATTTTATTTCTTAGCCATCAAAGAATCTCTGAAGGAACGGAGACTTAAAGTACCACAGATGACAAGATATATAATCTTTGCAAAAATCGTTCAGGAAAGTCACTAAGCAATAGACTGCTACAGCCTTCAATAGTCAAAAAATAAGAACCAGCACATCTTAGAGAAGGCGTAAAAGCTGGTTTCCAGATTATCCCGTTACAATATTCAAATACTCAGTTTTCAACAAACAAGGCACACAAAGAAACAGGAAAGAACAGCCTATCCCTTTAGAATAAAATAACTGGATCAAAACCAGCCTTGACATTGGACTCTCTAGCCTAAGACTTTAAAACAATTAAAACATGGCCAAAGAACTAAAAGAAAGTCAGGAAAACAACATATGAACAAAATGAGAATATCAATAAAGGAAACAATTATAAAAAGGAAACAAAAGTATTCCAGAACACACTGCATGACCAGGAGTGTATCTTTAAAAAATGGCTGGCTAGGACAAATGCCGCAGTCCACAATGACCAGGATGAGGGTAACTAACCACCTCTGGAAGGCCTGCCCTTAACAATCCATCCAGCCTTCCTCCAGATTTTGAACTGATCCTCAGCTCTGACTTTGGAGAATAAGACTGTTCTATGCCTTTGAGAATTCATCGGGCCCTGGTCTCAAGTGTTTTCAAGTTAGAAATAAGCACAATCCGGGACCCAGAAATGGGACCAGCAACCCCCCAAAGCCTGTGGTCATCAGTGCCCAGACTTGAAGAATTTTAGAGGAGAAAACCTGATGACTAGCCCATCAGTGCAGCAGAACAACTTGGAGTCAATACGGATCATAGACACAACCCTAGATATATTTCACTGGCTTGATTAACTCCCTAAAAGGTGAATTCTTTTTTATGAAGAAAGAACCATGGGACACTGAAAGAGGTCACTGGTTGTGACAAGGAGAGTAAGATGGTGTGCCATGTAATCAGATCTCTCAGTCCAGGGGGTTTTCTGGTGCTTTCTAAATTGGTCTGCTGAGAATTCCTTCAGTCTCCCCAACTAAATAAAAGAGGATCATAACGTATTAGGATCGTGAGAATTAACAAAACGCATCATTTGATGATTTGACTTCTGAGAAGAGTCAAATAGAAATACCATTAGTAACACTGGGTTGAGAAAAGATGTAATAAACCACAAAGCCCTAGTTAGAACGTGGGAATGAAGTTGTGCCTTTTTCCCTACTGTCTGGTATTATATTCCCATAAGAAGGTTAATTGTATTAATAGCAGTTACAACCACAAGGGAACACTGAACTGAATGGTGGGTGCTCTGATAACTTCTGTATGAAAGAAAGGGCCACAGCCTCTAAAGGAGTCACCAGTCATTCAGGAGTGACGCAGCTGTCTTATCTCTCAGGACACACCAACCATCAAGATAATCTGAGGGTTGCTGCTGTTTGCAGCTGAGTGCCTGTGAAGTTGACAAATAGCTTGTGTGTGTGCTGCCTGTGTGACTGAAAAGAGACAAGACAGGAAAGTCACAGAGCCAAGAGTGACCTTTCCCAAGAGACCCATTATGATACAGGGCCATTATCAGCCCAATGATTCCCACACATACAATAGAATTCACTGGTTTATTAACACAGTGGATTTTATTAAATCCTAACAGAGTGGCGAGGAGAGTAGATTTCCTTTTGTTTTCCTCCTGTATCTGTCATCATCTCTGCAAAAACAACTGTTTCTGCCATTGTGACAGCAAGGCCATTGGAACACCTGCAGGTATTAATACTAATCTTACATTTTTTGGAAATGGAAGAAGTTGCTATATTAACGCAGAATAGGTAGAAGCCTCTCTAGAAACAGCACTTGGAAAGAAAAAATTTTTACCTTTTTTGCTGAGGATGATATAATAGTATCGATAGTTAAAATTTGTAGAGCATTTTACAATTTTTGAAACATTTGTCTTAAACAGTCCTTCATCTGAGCTTCAAAATATTTCTCTTCTGTGTAACCTGTGCCAAGTTCCCTAACTCTCATTAGTTTAGTTCCATCATCTGTAAAAAGGGGATAATACCATTTACAGCACAGAATTGTTGTGAGGATAAAAAAGAGTGCATATAAAGTGTTTAGCCCGATGCCTGCGGTGAAGCACCACTGAATTCTAGTTCTCGGCACTTTGCCACACTAGCCTTCAACATGAGATCGCTAAGCTCATGAGGACCAGATCTGAGCTCAGAACCCAGGTCTTCAGACTGCCCTGTTGTGCAAAGGAAAGCAAGAGAGGAGGAGGAGTAGTCTAGTTTACACGTGCTTGATCTCATTTCCATGTTTCATTGGATCCAACTGGTCAAACAGTAATCAAGATTGACACAATATAAAGAAAAGTTCATCTAAGTTCATCTCTCTTTACGCCCCCAACCTTCCCATAGCTTGTAAGTTTCCTTTATTCCAGTTTGATGTCTGCAACATTAAACTGTGGTGCCGGAGAAGACTCTTGAAAGTCCCCTGGACTGCAAGGAGATCAAACTAGTCAATCCTAAAAGAAATCAGTCCTGAATATTCATTGGAAGGACTGATGCTACAACTGAAGCTCCAATACTCTGGCCACCTGATACAAAGAACTAACTCATTTGAAAAGACCCTGATGCTAGGAAAGATTGAAGGCAGGAGGAGAAGGGGATGACAGAGGATGAGATGGTTGGATGGCATCACTGACCCGATGGACATGAGTTTGAGTAAGCTCCAGGAGTTGGTGACGGACAGGGAAGCCTGGCGTGCTGCAGTCCATGGGGTTGCAAAGAGTCGGACACGACTGAGCAACTGAATTGAACTGAACATCAAATGAAATGAAAAGTAGTTCCACATTAGACTCTCAACTGGAGAGAGATTACCTTTAAAGCATTCACCTAAAGGAACTATGAGATAGCCAACTCTGTAATTGAAAGGAGAAAAAAGTCAGTCAAACAAAAATTATTATTATTGATTGAGTTTTATTCTTAACACCAGCATAGTACCTATCTATGCAAAGTACCAAACCTTCATTTGTTGATATCTAAGATTAAAATCAATAAAATTGTCTATAATCTATGCTTCTCAGGTTTTCCTCTCTGTAGTAGATCAAACAAGAGTAATTAGGTTTCTGCCTGACTAGCAGGGGGATAAAACTGTTTCATTTTGGATCAAAATCTTCCTGGTGGATAGATTACACTTTCTTCCTTTACCATCACCATGGAGCAATTGCTTCTGTGTTTTATTTGGTTCAAAGTATCAAAATGTCATTTTATAATTCTTAGTAGAAAGATGTGACCAAAGTTTGATTCTTATTCTAGATTTAAGGCTTATTCTTCCCTTTTCACTTTCTTCCAAAGTTTTCTCTTGGATAGCATATTTTATACATGATAATATCAATCTTCCTAATTGCTAATGGCAGTTTTCCTTAGTTTAATAAACACAGTGATAAGAATGGGAACTACACCTGCACTTTAAAAATTTAGCAAATGTTTTCACACTGATCATCTCATCTGATCCTTATAGATGTTAGGAAGTAGGTAGTGTAGATGTTAATTTTACAAAGGAGGATAGTTAGGAGATTCAGAGAGGCTAAGTAATTTGCCTAAGATTTCCCAGCCAGATAGTACTGTATTACATCATGTCATTACTGGATTACATCACATCATTTCATGGTAATACGGCTCTTCAACAGAGCACAGCAAGACATCCTGTGTTATCTGGTCATGAAATTATAGCAACACACAAAGAAGAGCTTAAGTGTGCCACCTACATATGAGCTATGTAGGTGAGCAAAAGATGGCACTGATTATTACCTTGCATACGCATTTATACAATTTGTATATTAAATAGTATATGCTATGAACAATCTTGAGATTTTTTTAGTGATGGTGGAAATTACATTTTTTATAAAAATAGCTTTTTTCTGATTCTAAAAATGATATTTCTCTCCTTCTAATACAACAGAAAAAAAAAGGACAAAGTATAATATACCTGAAATTCCAGAATCTAAACCTTTGCTCCTTTTAGAATCTCTCAAAGGGTATATATAGGCATGCATGCTCACGCACACACACATACACACACACAGAGCTTTATACAGCTTTATATAAACAGCACTATGTAAAAAGCTACCTATTTTTTATTCAACATCTTAAATATTTTTTCATGTCAATACTAGATCTACTTAACCATTTTCAGCTATTGAGAGGACACAATGTAGAGATGTACCCTTTCTTTCATTTTAAGCCATTTCCATTCTGCAATTTGCTATTACAAACTACAGTGTGATGACCATTTGGGATACATTCCTGAAAGTATTACTAAATCAGAAGGTGTTCTAATTTAAGATTATGATATATTGCCCTCTTGCCCTCTGGAAATGTTTCAGTTTGTACCCACTTTGACAGTGACTGAGGGGAAATTTCCCCATACTCTCTCACTGATGTCAGATTTTGCCAAACAAGTTTTACCTTTCCCCATCTGAATAATGAAAAATACCTTATCATTGTCATTTTCATCATTTTGATAATTAGTGATGTCAAGCAAATCTTGTATGTCTTTGCCCTATTTAATTTTTTCATTTTGACTTACTTTTATGGCTTTCGTAATGTTTTATAGGTATATCTATTTTTTTAATATACAGAAATATTTTATAATTACAAAAGCAACCCTTTTATATGTTTCAGATATTATATCTTCCTTCTTTATTTTAATAATCTAGAATTTATGTTACTACTTTTTTTAGCAATCTGGAATCAACTTATTGTTTTTGCAGAGTTGCTAACTTAGAAAATGTTGCCCTAAGACCATTTGTTAAAAATGACCTTTCTATCATATACCAAATTCTCATATACTTCTATATCTTATTTATTTACTTATTTAGGCCATGCCATGGCTTGTGGGATCTAGTTCTCCAAACAGGGATTGACCCTAGGCCCTCAGCAAGGAAGTCCTAACCATTGAACTGCCAGGGAATTTCTTTCCTATATCTAATTCAGAGTTTTTTCCTTCTGAATCATTGATCCTTCTATACTTTCTGTATCAATATCAAACTACTATAATTTTTATGGTAGGTATTATTCACTATTTTGTAGTCATGCACCTGTATGCAGGTCAAGAAACAACAGTCAAAACCAGACATGGAACAACAAACTGGTTCAAAGTTGGGAAAGGAGTATGTCAAGGCTGTATATTGCCACCCTGCTTATTTAATGTATATGCAGAGTACATCATGCAAAATGCCAGCTGGATGAAGCACAAGCTGGAATCAAGATTGCTGGGAGAAATATCAATAACCTCAGATACGCAGATGACACCACCCTTATGGCAGAAAGCGAAGAGGAATTAGAGAGCTTCTTGATGAAAGTGAAAGAGGAGAGTGAAACAGCTGGCTTAAAACTCAACATTCAAAAAACTAAGATCATGGCATCTGGTGCTATCACTTCACGGCAAACAGAAGGGTAAAAAGTGAAAGCAGCGACAGATTTTATTCCTGGACTCTAAAACCACCGCAGATGACAACTGCAGCCATGAAATTAAAAGACACTTGCTCCTTGGAAGGAAAACTACGACAAACCTAGACAAAGCATTAAAAAGCAGAGACATCACTTTGCCAATAAAGGTCCATTTAGTCAAAGCTATGGTTTTTCCAGTAGTCATGTACAAATATGACAGCTGGACCATAAAGAAGGCTGAGCGCTGAAGGATTGATGCTTTTGAATTGTGCTAGAGAGACTCTTGAGAGTCCCTTGGACTGCCAGGATATCAAACCCATAAATCTTAAAGGAAATCAACCCTGAACATTCATTGGAAGGATTGATGCTGAAGCTAAAGCTCCAATATTTTGGCCACCTGATGCCAAGAGCTGACTCACTGGAAAAGACCCTGGAAAAAGATGCTGGGAAAAATTGAAGGCAGGAGGAGAAGGGGATGGCAGAGGATGAGATGGTTGGATAGGATCATCACCTCAACAGACATGACTTTGAGCCAACTCCAGGAGATAGTGAAGGACAGAGGGGCCTGGCGTGCTATAGTCCGTGGGGTCACAAAGAGTCAGACATGCCTTAGTGACTGAACAACAATGAAAACAGAAGTTATGTAATACCTTATTGTTTTTCTTTTATATAAGCTTCCACTATGAAATTCATTTGGTCACCTCACATTGATTTCATTGCATTTCTGAATTGCTAGGGAGGATTAGTTTCTATAATATTGAACCCAGAAAACAAATACATATCAGGAGGGTGGTTATATAAAGTTCATTCATCTATACTTACAGAATTTTATATATATATATATATGCAGCTGTAGTAGTTGTATGGAAGAATCAATAAGACATAATTTAGTTTTTTAAAATAGGTTTCAGGAATTCTACTTCTGGTAAGATAGAATAGTCATACTTATCCCTATTCCTTCCTCTAAGTGCAAGTGAGAGCACTGAGCATTATATTTAAACAAACATAAGACTCAGAAAGGCAGAAAGAAGACAAACTGGCTAAAACCTTGACATATATGGTATATATCCCCTGGATTTTCTCTTGCCTCATATGTCCCAGACGTGGAGCTCAAGAAGCTGGCAAGCTGGAAATGCCAACAAGCGCAGACAAACATAGAGACCCAGCAAAAGCCTTCTCTATAGTCAGAGAACCAGAAACACAGCGGACACAGAAATCTTTTAGACAATAATTGCTCTACTCCAGCCAAACACTACAGAAAAAATTGTGATCCCACCTCCACTGATGCCAACAAGGTCTAATAGGAAGCCTAGACTTCCAATCTCAATAAGCATTACCAAAGTGCCCCAATACCCTCTCCAGGATGATGTCAGAGGAGGCAGAGTAGAGGGTCAGAACTTTCACTATGCCCAGCAATAAAGAGGCTACCTTCACCACAGCATCAGTGGAGACAATGCAAGGAGCCAGAACTTCCACGCCTACCCAGGGGCAGCAAGCAGCACCCCAGGAGGTGCAATGGAGACTGAGAGGGAAACTTGGGCTTACACACTCACCCAGCAGTAATGAGGCAATACTTCCATGCTGGAGTAGCATCAGAGACAGTCAGCTAACAGAAGGGTTAAACATGATCCGGAGTCTCAGAATACAGTACAAAAATGTCCAGATTTCAACCACTTGTCAAATAAAAAACCATGAATATCTAAAAGCAAATACAAATAAAAGATAATTGATGTCAATACTGATGTGATAGAGATATTAGAATTACTCATGGGGATTTTAAAGCAACCATGATAAAAATGTTTCAGTGAACAACTACAAGCATGCTTGAAACAAATGAAAAAACAGAAAGCCTGTTATTTGTATGACTGGTTTTTGTTGGTATACAAACAGGCTATTGATTTTAATAAATTTATTTTTCAATTACTCTAAATTACTAAAAACTCTCTTATTTCTAGTAGTTTTTAAGTTGATTTACTTGGTGTTCCATGTATAATCATATCATCTGTAAGTGTATTTTCTCCTCCTTTTCAATATTTTTCATATTTTTTTCTTGTTTCATTGCATCACCTCCAACCCATAGTTTTACCAATAGCAGTTCTTATTCACAACATGAATAGACATCCTTTTCGTGTTTTATTCTTAATCGATTCTTGATTCATTCACTCATTTGTTCTGCTTATTAACCGCCTACCACTGCGCTAAGGCACTGGGCAAGGCATCATGCTAAACTCCAGAGATCTGATGACAAGCAAAACCACACACAGCCCCTGCTGTCAGTGAGTCTTTTGTCTAGTGGGAAAGATCAACATTATCAAGCAATCATACTTGCCAATGTCTAATTACAAATTAGATAACTGCTAAAAGCAACTTTATTCTATGAGAACATGTAGTAGCGGAACATGAAGGAATAAGAGAGAATGTTCTATTATAAATAGTCAGAGAATAAGTCTGCAACCTTTTCTTCTAAAAGCACATAGAGGAATTGGGTCTCAGATAATTATTTTACCCAAATTCTTATGACTAGGAAGTGGTTCAAATACCACTTGTTCCATGATGTTGAGTATGGTATATTTCAAATCAACTCATGAAAGTTATTGTTTATAGAGTGTTTAACTCTGTGCTACTGTGCATCTTATCAAGCCTCCCAACAGTCATTTCACACAGGTATTATTGTTCCTATTTCACACTCAGGAGCAATTTAGGCGGGCAAGCTAAGTTTTAGGGCATGGATGGACAAAGTTTTAGGGCATGGATGATTATCAGGCGATATCCTGATTGCTACTGATTGATGGCTGCTACCATACAACAGGAAGTCTAGAAAACTAGGTATTGATGCATATTTGTTTTATTTCAGTAGACTGTATACTCCTTGAATGTAGAAATTATGTCCTAGTTATATTTATAGTCCCAGTGTCAAGCAAAGGACCAATCATACAGGAAATATTCAATAACTGATTTCTTTTATTACTAGGATTTCTCTGTTAAATTTCTGGATAGTCCTCATGTCTGCCTTTTGCTCCAACAAGACCTAAGGCTGAGACAGGTGCAGGCTCTTCTGTAGATTCCCCTGTAGATTCCAGGATCTTCTGGTTTGCTGGTTTTCCACCCTCTACTCCAAGTCAAGTTAGCCTCATCCAGCATCAAAGTTACTGATTTTCACAGCAAGTACCACCTTAACAGAACAACAGCCCCCCAAAAATCATGGTATAATATGGAGAGAGCCCTAGGCAAGGACACCCCTGCTCTCCCTGAAGACGCCCACTCTTCATCGATTTCTAAAAATGAAAGTAAAGTCGCTCAGTCCTGTCCAACTCTTTGCAACCCCATGGTATGTAGCCTGCCAGGCTCCTCCATCCATAGGATTTTCCAGGCAAAAATACTGGAGTGGGCTGCCATTTCCTTCTCCATACCAATATCTAAAGGATATACATTTTTCAATTCATTGTTTGCCTGAGCCCTGTAGATTCCCTGAGCCCTGAAATGACTGGTTTTGAAATTTCTGTACAAGTTCATAGTTACTTTGGGAGAGAATTTGTCAACCTATTCACTTTTCCATAACCAGAGATCCATCTTAATATCGTTTTGTGCCTTTCTGAACTTCATATAATTTTATAACTGCCTTCTGAACTTTTCTGCCTTTGTTAAGGAAACAGTAATGATATTTTCCCAATCTCACATCCTTCTTTGATTCATTCAGTTAGCTGTAGACACTGTTTCTATTTTATTCTGTCATTTTTGTAATATGACTTCCCAATCTTCCAGGGTAAATATAATGTACAAACTACTATCATTCTAAATAAAATTTTAATGGAAGGTATCAGTCATGCTGTGTTGCATATAAGTTATCAGTGAAGACAGGAAGAGATGGGGGGGGAGAAATTTCTACTCAGGAGTAAAGGAGATTTTTCATATGTTCATGTAGCAAGTAACTAAGCGTCCCCTTATATGCAGAAGTAATATTCAAGGTCCTCTAAGAAGAAAAGGAAGCAGAGAGTAGACTAACATTTGTTGAAAGTCTACTTTGTGTCAGGCTCTAGGCTAGGCCCTTCACATGCAATATCTCATTTGATTATTTTAATGCCCCGAGGCGCTAAGTTTTGCTATTTGCATTTTAGAGGAATAAGCTGATCTCATAGAAATCAGGTCAATTGCCCAAGGACAGCCTGTTAGTAACTATTAGAGCTCAGATTTAAAAGCACTCTGACTCCAGAGTGACACATTGATTTTCAAGGGATATTGTGGATGGTTTTTCTACACGTTAGGTAGGAAGAACATTGAAATTGGAAACAATAGTGTGGGGAGTGTGGGGTTTTCTCAACAAATCTCACTGGACTCTGAGAAGACAGACAATAGTCACCTATATCTCAATGAAAATGAAGTGCAACTACTATTATTTTTAACATTTCTTTTGTGACTCCACTTTCCCCAAAATGTTTGGGGGAAAGGAATGCAGTTTGTTAGCATTGCTATTGCTTCCTGTTTGGCTCTTTAAAGTTACTAGCAGTTTAAAAGAAAATTTTTAAAAAGAACAAAGGAAAAAATTTGTACTAAACAATATTTTAAAAACTTAAAAGTAAAAAGGAATCTGTATATTGACTTCGAAAACAGTTCGGTGGAGGAAATTTTTGAAAACTTTATCCTGCTTCTCAGCACTCTTGAAAAAGGAATTCTGGGATTGCAAGTGGTGGAACTTAGAAACTAGATCACATCAATGCACAATGTAAGAGACAGGGTAAACAGCTGACCCAGGACTTAGGAAGTGGCCCCTAAAATTTGACTGGCAAGATGCCCTATGATTCATCTTACTCTTCCTGATGCACTTACAATCTTTGGGAGGCAAAACACCACACATCAAACAGCAAACACACACACTTAGAGTGTGAAGGAAATGCAAAGGTGTGCATCTTAAGCCTTTAAAAATAATAGTGACTTCAAGGAAATAAAACAAGATTATTACTAAAGTACTCGATATACAACAGAGTACACCATTATTCTAGGAGGTGATATTATGGTAACTTTTTTCTTTCTGCTTTTATGTATTTTGTAAATTTTCTATAACAAATATGGAACACATATTACATTTACAATGAAAAATTATTTTAAAACATGTAAAGAAGACATATGAGAAAAATTCCATGGCAGATACTGTATAACAGAAATTTATCTGTGGAAGAAGGTAGAAGACCAGCCTGAATGAAATCAAATGGCAATAGAGTTGAGAAGTTTATATAATAGAGAATAGTGACAAATTAGATTCCTTAACATAGAGTATCATAACAATGCTATAGGAAAGACAGACCCTTCTGATAGAGATTAGAATACAGAAGAAAAAAACAAAAGGACTAAACAATAAGCACTTACTGTATAGCACAGGGAACTGTTTTTAATATCTTGTAATAACCTATAATGGAAAAGAATCTGAAAAGAATGTCTGTATATGTGTGTGTGAATCATTTTGCTGTATACGGAAACACTGTAAATCAACTATGCTTCAATACAAAACATAAAGTAATAATAATTTTAAAAGCACACTTGGTCAGCATATGCCCAAAAAAAGAAAAAGGACTAACCACAGAATTGAACATAATAATGTGTATATAACATAAGAGAGACTAAGGAAGAGAAGGATAGCTTGAGAACTGAAAAACAATACGGAAAAAAGAAAGAGGATAAGACGTGACACAGAGAAAGAGCTATCAGGGTTTGATGCTTGATTGAATATAGGAGAAAAGAAAGAAAAGGATAAGTCACAAACAGCAAGGACTATATCCCTAGGCATCCAGGAGAGTGGTGAGGCTTAGAAGGCTCTCAGGATGTACACAATAGGAAAAAGTTCCATTTTTGACAAATAAATATTATACTTTGGTGCTGGCCTAATATATAAGTAGCGATACTATATGAACAGCTAGTT
This sequence comes from Ovis aries, assembly GCF_016772045.2. Taxonomy (NCBI): domain Eukaryota; kingdom Metazoa; phylum Chordata; class Mammalia; order Artiodactyla; family Bovidae; genus Ovis; species Ovis aries. Next base: position 43,457,574 of record NC_056071.1, on the reverse strand, counting down.
ATCTAAAGATATAGAGCTGTACTCCTTGGAAGAAAAGTTATGACCAACCTAGATAGTATATTCAAAAGCAGAGACATTACTTTGCCGACTAAGGTCCAGCTAGTCAAGGCTATGGTTTTTCCTGTGGTCATATTTGGATGTGAGAGTTGGACTGTGAAGAAGGCTGAGCGCCGAAGAATTGATGCTTTTGAACTGTGGTGTTGGAGAAGACTCTTGAGAGTTCCTTGGACTGCAAGGAGATCCAACCAGTCCATTCTGAAGGAGATCAGCCCGGGGATTTCTTTGGAAGGAATGATGCTAAAGCTGAAGCTCCAGTACTTTGTCCACCTCATGCGAAGAGTTGACTCATTGGAAAAGACCCTGATGCTGGGAGGGATTGGGGGCAGGAGGAGAAGGGGATGACAGAGGATGAGATGGCTGGATGGCATCACTGACTTGATGGACGGTGAGTCTGAGTGAACTCCGGGAGATGGTGATGGACAGGGAGGCCTGGCGTGCTGCAATTCATGGGGTCGCAAAGAGTCGGACATGACTGAGCAACTGAACTGAACTGAAGGCACCAAAACTGGTGTTTGAAGCTATGAGAGTACATAATCTTTTCTAGAAATATCTGCCCTGTGAGGACCAAAGTCTGAGCAGGTCAGGTAATGAAAGAGCTAAAGAGAAATAATTGACAAACATAAGGATTCAAATGAGTGTCCTTCGTTTTTGACTTTAAGAATAGGACAGAAACACGGCATTTGAATGTTGTGTAGAATATTTTTTTGTTTATTTTGCTCTGAAATTTAAGTATGCAAAATAAAGAAGATGCAGGGGTTTTGCACACACACAAAAAGAATAGGATAGTCAATGAGGGTGAAAGCACAAAAAAAGCTCAAGATTTTAAGACTATAACACAAAAACCTGTACAGGAAGCTTGTAGAAGCTTTATTTACAATAGCCAGACACTGGAAACAACCCAAATGTCCTTCAGTTTAGATATGAACACCAATGGTATGTTCATAACATGGAATAAAAAGGAATGGTCGGCTGAGCTGGGCAACAATCTGGATGGATCACAGAGAATTACACTGAGTGACTAAACCGATCTCAAAGAGTTACATACTTACAATATTTCTTTTATATAAAAATGGTAAAATTATAGAGATTAGGAACATAATAGTTACTGGGATGTGGAAAGACAAGGAGGTAGGCATAACTATAAAGGGGTAATATAAAGGGTCTTTGTGCTGATGAATAGTTCTGTGGCTTGAGTGTGGTCATGGTAACACAAACCTATACGTGTGAGAGCATCACACAGAAACTATAGAGACAGAAACACAAACAGCTGCATTTAAAATGGTGAAATCTCAATTTCCTTTTCCAAGATGACATACGATTTCATTCTATAAAATGTTACGACAGGAGGAACACTGGATAAAAGATTCATGGGGACTCTCTCTACTACTTTTTGCCTCTTCCTGTTAATCTACACTTATTTTGAAATACAGTGGAAAAAAAAAACTGTGCCAGGAAAAAATAGATGATTAGATTTAGCCAGGAGCAGTCAATTTTTTCCCAGCTTTACTGAGGTATAACAAATTGAATTTTGAGATCTTCGAAATATACAATGTGATGATTTGATAATACATATACATTGTGAAAGAATTCCCACCATTAAGCTAGTTGACACATCCATCACCTCACAAGTTTATCTTTTTCTTTTTTGTTGTTCTTTTTTCTTTTTTACTGAGAACATTTAAGCTCTACTCTCTTAGCAAATTTCAGTTATACATTAGTGATATCAACTATGCTCACCATGCTATAAATTAGATCCCCAGACATTATTCATCTTGTAACGATTTCTACACTATTACCAACTCTATCAATATTTCTCCCAACTCTCAGCAAACGCTTTTCTTCTGTTTCTATGAGTTTGACTTTAAAGAAAAAATGATTCCACATATAGTTGATATCATGCAATAATTGACTTATCTTACTTAGCATATTGCCATGGATGAAATTTGTAACATTTCATCCGTGCTGTTACAAATGACAAAGTTTCCTTCTTGTCTAAGTTGAGTGAATTTCCCTTGCATCTGTACCACATTTGCTTTATTCATTCATCTGTTGATGGACATTCATTTGTGCCCATACCTTGGCTACTGTGAGGAACACTCCAATGAACATGGAAGTACAGGTATCTCTTCAGGATAATGATTGTGTTTCTTTTGGATCTATAACCAGAAGTTACAGATGAAGATTTGGTAGTTCTGTTTTTATTTAATTTCTTGAGGAACTTCCATACATCATACTTTTTTCTATAGTGGCTACACCAATTCACACTCCCACCAACATTGCACAGGATTCTCTTTCCTATACATCCTCACTTACACTTATCTCCTGCTTTGTTGATATGGGTCATCCAACAGGTATACGGTGATATTTCATTGCGGTTTTGATTTGCACTTCCCTGATAATTAGAGATGTCAAGATGCTTTTAATGTACCTATTGGTGATTTGTATGTCTTCTTTGGAAAAATGTCTATTCAGGTCCTTTGCCTTGTATCTGCAGATGTTACTGTCTAAAATCTAATTCATCTCTCTTGAACCCTAGCTTCCCATGAACTCCCTGAAGAAAGAAAATGTGTACATATGAAAATATGTGGGTGCGTATGTATATATATATGTGTGTGCATGCATGCTACATGTGGTGGTTGTTTAGTCGCTAAGCTGGGTCCGACTCTTGTGAGCCCATGGTCTCTAGCCCACCAGGATCCTCTGTCCGTGAGATTTCCCAGGCAAGAATTCTGCAGTATGTTGCCATTTCTTTCTCCAGGGGATCTTCTCGACCCAGAGATTGAACCCACATTTCCTCACTGGCAGGCAGATTCTTTATCACTGAACCACCAGGGAAGCCCCTATATATAAGTAAATAAAATCTCCAAATCTTGAAATCTCCTTCTCCAACTCTAATCATGACCAATTAACTCTTTTAGTACTGCTCAAGAATGGTTTGCTTCCAATTTCAAGACAGAAAGCTTTCCTTTGCCTTTTGAAAACAGCCAATAAATATACTTTTATTATTTGTATTACATGTATTTATGGATAAATACACTTTTATTACTAACATGGGGGAAAATTTTGGTCATCTGTTTTGTTTCCATATAAATCAGGACTGGTGTTTTAGAATAAAAATAGAACTTAAGACTTTAGAACTGGAAGAGACCTTAAAAGATTCTCTATCCAACCCCCTTATTTTATAGATAAAGAAACTGAAGCACAAAGTAACGAAAGTAACTTCTCAAGTTCATGAAAACAATAAAATTAGACAATAAGCCTGTCTAATAATTTCAGCACTGTTGTTAGAAGCTGGAATCTTGTCTCTGACATTTTGCCAAAAAAATGCCATATAACTACACTACTAACTACTGTTTTCACTTTGAATGAAACTATGCAGCAATGAATACTTTCACCTGACTGTACATGTGCATGGGTTTCTTGGGGCCTAGCTCTAGAAAAATGCTATAAACATTGACAAATTGAAACTGAACTATTAGATACTGACAAATTGCTATCTAAAGGGGTTGTCTGATTTTTCACTCCCAACCAGATTTGAGTCCCTATTTGGACTTGTCAATCTGATGGGTATGAATGAAATCTTATGTTTCAAGTTAAATTTTGCTGATTACTAGGCATATTGAACATCTATTCATATGTTCACTGTCCACATTGAATTTCTTCTTCTGTCAATTGTCTATTTTTATTCTTAACCAATTTCTATCAAACCTGATCAGAGGTAGTTCTTTATATACTCTGCATTTACTTTTTTTTTTTTTTTGCTGTTTTTACACATTGTAGATATCTCTTAGTAAGGCCTTGTCTTACTCATTTCCAGCAATCAGAAGAGTACCTGGAAAGACTCAGAATATGGAAAAACATGCAAAAAGTCCTTAAAGATAAAGAGAGAGAGAGGGAAGGAGGGAAAGAGTAACTCTGTACTTGTACTTGTTCTGACCAAGGTTTAGGCATTTGAAGAAACTTCCAGAACAGATAAGACTAACCACTGAACCATTTTAGTTCAAAATATCTGATTAATTGGTGTATTAAAATTTTTTAAGTTGTAAGTTCAGGGCATTCTATTTTGTTGCTGGTGGGAGTGACAACGGTGGCTTTTTATTTTATATGCTGTTTTTCGGTCCAGCTGGGCAACTAATTTTTAAACAAAAGTGATTTTGGGGTGCCCACTTTTTGGCAAGTCACTACAGATGAAAAAGACTCAAAAGTAAGTGAATACTAGCCTATGATCTCTTCAGATTGTTTCATTGCTGCTTTTTCTTCCCCTGGCCCTGCCTTTTATTCTATGGAAGGCACTGTTACATAAAAGATACACATAGTCCACATTTGCTTGGCTCAGGCATAGGAATTATTCGGGGCTATTTCCGTACAGGCAGTGTTCTCCTAGACCTTCTCTATAGATGCCAATTAGAAGATTAGCGTCTTTTCTCTCTCCCTCTTTGCTATTAAATAGTCACACAAAAGCTGAGCTGACAAATTACTCTCTCCATGGTGCTCGACAAAGACAGACAATAGATCATCATCATTTACTATACTCAAATCCTATTAATCACAGATTAATGAGAACATGTCTAGTGGGGAAGAAATTACCAGAATGTGGGCCTATTGGCTTGTTACTCATGTAACATCTGCTCTGCCTTTACCTTTAGTGTCATGTCATCTTTTATCACATTGAAATAATGTTTGCTCCAGAAACATAATTAAGATAATGGAGCAGATTCAGAGCCCTTCCCTTAATAATTAAAGAACTGGGGTTATATTTCCTAGTCCGATGGCTTTTAAAAAACTAATTTTCCTCTGTTCTTGATTATTTCCTTTTTCTTTTGCTCATAATGATCTATCAGGTCTTGTTTTTTTTTCTCCTCTCTCTGTAAACTATGTGATTAATATTCATACCCAAAACTAGGACAAAGCCAGAGTTTGAGTGCCTTTTTCTATTGAGATAAAATTCACTAACATAAAATTCATCATTGTAATCATGTTAAAGCATATAATCCAGAGACACTCCTTTTTATAATTTGAAATATTCTAAATGTTAACTAATACTTAGATGACTCTATAAAGCTTGTGAAGAGCATCAAATACTATAGCTGCTTTCCTGAACCTCCCTCTGCAGTATGTTGTTTTAATTTTTAAGTCAAATACTCTTATTTTCATTTATTAATTTTTGGGCCACACTATGCAGCATGTGTGATCTTAGTTCCCCAACCATGAACCCAAGGCCCCTGCATTGGAAGCACAGAATCTTGACCACTGGCTTACCAGAGGAGTCCCTACTTTTATTTTTTAAATGCTTGGTTTCACCAATGTTTTAGCCTTTTATTCTAAAGCCAATTTTCTGCTTTAAAGCATAAAAGTTCAAATATTTAATATCTTTGGAGGCCTCCTACTATCCTCGTTTCAACAAGCGGTAGAACTGGGGGAACAAATCTTTTTTTTTTTTAGGGCAATGGCATCCGCAATCAGCTGATAAAGAGGACAGAAGAATCATAATTTATGATTACAAAATTGAAGAAAGTAATTGCTCATGTTATTAAAAGCTAGACTATGTACTTGTCACTCTTGAAGGCTGTGGTGATTAGTGCTTGGGACTGGGTAAGCTGTGATCTAAGGCTTTATGATTAAGCTGTGATTCAGCACCACAGGGATAAAAACAGCTCCACGACCAAGAGCTGGCGAGCACCAGTTGAGGGAGGGGGAAGGAGGATCGCAAAGAGCTTCTTAATTAAATTTTAATTATTGCTAATTAGAACTACTGTTTTTTATATCCCCAACAAGGAAGACAAGAGCTGATCTTGCCTTTTTATTATTCTGCTAATTAGTTTCCCAAGGAGAGGTTTGAAAGGGCAGACTCTGCTTTGACAGTATCCAAGTCGTCAGCTGAACTCAGAACTGCAGGTGGATCTTGTCCTCAACCTTGAGGTTTAAAATTTCTAGGTAGCTCTTTTTCTGAATCTTGCATTTTATTCTGGATATCTCAGGAAATGAGCTAACTCCATCCACTACGTGAAGAAATTCATGAATTAGTTTTCCTTTTGCTTATCCTATCTACCTTATCTTCATACAAGTCCCAAGATTTCTGCTTAATTACTAACATATGTGTCTGACTCTTTGCGACCCCGTGGACTGTAGCCTGCCAGGTTCCTCTGTCTATGGAATTCTCCAGGCAAGAATACTGGAGTGGGCTGTCATTCCCTTTTCCAGGGGATCTTCCTGACCCAGGGATCAAACCCAGGTCTCCTGCATCGCAGGCAGATTCTTTACCATCTGAGCCACCAGGGAAGCCCTCTTAAAACAGACAGTGAATCTTCTACATACTATTAATGTGCTCATGTAAACTTTATGCTTTTTGTGAACTGCTAAATGTTAGAGATGATCTCTACTGGATTTGAAGAATAAGCAAAATTACACATAAAAAGTGACTGCTAGTTTTCTGTAGCCGTGGAGTTGGTGCTTTGCAATAGGTAACAACAACAACGAAACCCAAGTCCCTGCCCTCAAGAGCTTCCAAGTTCTATTAAATACCATTTAAGATGAAACGCTCCAGGTAAATCACACTTGAGATTGCAAAAGAGAAACCCTAATTGCAAGCTTGATATAATCCCAGAAGGTTCCCAAGATCCATTAGCATTATAAACCCTCTGCAAAACATGAATCCTATTTTGTAAGTGCATACATTTCACAAGTCTTCTCCCAAGATAATAAAGAGTTCTGAGTTAGTACAACTCCCTGTGTTAATTACAATAAAATCCATCAAATGAAATTACATTTCTGGAATCAACAGCTTTTGGCCAAGCACACACACACATGCCTTGACAATCTTCTATACAGTTGGGGTTACATCAACACATGTGTTTATTTCCTCACCTTTTACAGACACAAGAGCCTTGTGATATGTTAATTCACACCAAATTCCAATCCTTTCCCCTGTCTTTATCTTCCCAACTCAATGATGTGATGTGTCAACACCTTTCATATTGGGAAGGAAAAATGCTTAGACAAGATTTTGTTTAACTCACTTTAATTAAAATTACAGAAACTAGAATGCAAACAGTAAATAAATTAAATCTGCCTTTCAGTGCCATTCACCATCTGCCCTGTCAATATCCACTCTGATCTGAATTATTCTAAAAAGTCATCTGGGTCTTTCTTACTCTGATTAGTCAATTAGCCACATCTCACACTGGTTTGAAATGTGTTTTTTCAGGTCAGTGAGTTACCCTCACCATCTTACAGTAGCTGACATACCAATAAATAAAGACTTCTGGGGTTTCCCATTAGTATTCAAAGATCTGTTGCTTTATTTAGCTTATTCAATATCTGAAAGTTCTCTAATACTTCTTTTTTCTTCAAAACTTGTAAACATTACATAATCCTGGTTTATTTTTCTTTATTGTATATTTTATGTTAGATCTGGAGCTGGTTATTATTAACCTCATTTTCGCAGGTGAAGAAAGTCCAGTCGAATACTATCCAACTCCAGCTACACTCTTTTTGCAGCTTGCCTATCATGCTCTTGTTTCTTTCCCAATCACCTCTGTTAGTCAACAGGAATTACTTTTTGTAAGAGATATTTGGACTAGTCTAAATTTCTATGGGTAACCATGGGGAAAGACTCTGGATTGGGTAGCTTTGAAGAGAATGGAAGTGAGAGAGAGACCTTATAATAGAATCACCACTATGTGCCAAGAACTGAGGCGTCTGACTAATTCAATTCTGTGCACCTGAGCACTCACCAACCCAAACAAAACCTGAGGCCCAGGTGCACCCAAGGACAGCTTGATACATGTAGTCCCACAGGCTGGATCCAAGTTCATGACTTCTCAAAAGCTGGAATTTGCTGATCTTTTATTTTAAATTTTGCTGTAATGAGTTGTAAAATACATTACAAGCTACAACATTTAGTGTACAACTAAATTAAAGCATATGTAGTGCGCATGATCAAAAATTCAAAAAACAAGAAATATCACTTCATTTTATAGAAAAGCTTAATTTCTGACTCCAGCTCCCCAATCTCTTGAGCTAGCAGAAAATTAAGATTAGTTCTTTTTAAAGCCTTTCCCTCATCTCTTCTGAGTTGTGTCAAGATGCTGATATATTGTGTGTTGGGGTGGGGCAAATGGGCATGGGACTGGCTCTAGCAACCAGTCACTTCTATGCACAGGTCACCACTTAGCCTTCCATGGTCTTATCTAAATGGCGCCTTTAGTGGTTCTCCTCTATTTCATCAACATATTCAGGACTTAGTATCTAATCCCGTATACCTAAAGCTCTGGCGAAGGCTCACTTTCCACCCCACTTTTCCAGTACCTTCTACCTCTACCTGAAAATCTCCTTCATTTTTCTTTCTCCACAAGCCCCCTTAATTTTTCCAAGAGCTTAAGCTTTTGAAACTAAAGCCAAAAGAGTCTTGTGTAATACTCTGGCTTTCTGCCCTATAGAGACCCTGAGTAGGATATTTACCTGAAACAGAGGAAATAAAAAAGAAAATTCATAGATATAAAAACAAAGTAATATTACAAAGTATTGTCCATACCTTATACTAGAAATATTCCAAATAGATCACAGATAGGAGGGAGGGAAGGAGGAAGAATTGGGAGAAGGGAGAGGGATGGGGGAAGAAAAGAGAGATAGAAGAAAGAGCCAGTCAACTATAGAAGTACAAAAATAAAGGAGAATTCCTTTATAGAATAACTTTGGCTTAGAGAAGGATCTAACTATGACTTGAAAGTCAGATGTCATTAAAGAAAATATAGATAAATTTAACTACCTAAAAACAGTTTTTGAATCCAGCATGGCAAAAATAAAAAACCAAAACTATATGTGATATCAAAAGACAAATTACAAATTGGAGGAAAATGTCTGTAGTAATTCTTTCCACAGATAAAAGGCAAATCTCCCTTATCCAGGAGGTCCTATAAACAGAAAGAGAAAACAGACTATTGATCTAGTTCAATAGCAAAATGGGCTAAAGATATGAATAGTTCACAGAAAAGGAAACAAGAATGTTTTTTGAACACAAGAGAAAATATCCAATCTCACTTATAATAAGAGAAATGCAAATTAAAAGTATACTATTTCTCAGCTATTAAACTGGCAAAAATCCAAATGTTTGAGACTGCACAGTGTTGGCAAAACTATGGAGAATCAGGCACTCTCACACATGGCTGATGGAAGTGTAAATTAATACAACTGCTATGGAGGGAATTTACACTACCTATCCAAATGACCAATGTGTATGTCCTGTGACGTAGCAAATCCACTGCTGGGAACTTATTCTGTAGATATACTGCACAGGTTATCCACTGAAACATTGTAATAGCAAAAGGCTGGAAAACAATCTAAGTGTCTACTAATAGGAAATGAGCTAACTAAATTATGGTATATCTACATGTTGGAATATTTTGCAGATGTACAAAAACAGTGAGACAACTCTGATATTGATATGGGAAAATACCTCCAGGATACTTAAATATTTGAAGTATAGGATAGTACTAGCTTATGTGTAAGAAAAGGGGAGAATATGTATTCTACATATTTCTACTTGTATATGTAGAAATGTCTGGAAAGATTCAGAAGAAAATAAAACAGCAATTGGTGGTGAAGGGCTGGGAACCAGGTAGACAGGGCCAGATATGAGAGTTGTACTCACATCTCCATAACGTGACTCTTTAATATGTATCTTTTAATCTTTGAAAATATGATTTTCAAAAATAGTGTTGTTTAAGCTAAGAAACCTTGAAATTTAAAAAATTTACAATTAGTTCAGATTAAAATTTTAAGAATCAAAATTTATAAATGAATGGATAAAATATCATTGGAATTTATTATAGCTCATAGTTAAATGGTAGAAAGGATCACAGAGAACATGTAGATAGATTCCAATGATATTTTATCCACTCACTTATAAATTTTGATTCTTAAAATTTTAATCCAAAATAATTGTTCCTTTTTTAAATTTCAAGGTTTCTTGGCTTAAACAACACTATTTTTAAAAATCACATTAGAGTACATATAATGATGCTGAATAGTGTGGCCTTTAAAAAAATAGTGTAGGTAATTTTACTGTAACCAGATTTTTTTTAATTTATCAGAATACAGATAAGCTTTCTTAGTATTGTTACAGTATAAATTACACAGTAAGTTCCACTATAGGAAATTCCAAGAGACTTCTGTTTTATTATAATTTCTGTACCAAGAATGTGTAATTACTTGAAATGTAAAAAAGTCAACAAATGAAGCTTAAAATATTTGATAAGAAATTTTTGTTTTAATATTATTTATGCTACTGGATTTGATCTATATTATTGGTATTAGCACAATGGATTTTCCCTCAGTCTTGGACCACACAACTGAAAAGAAGATCAAAAGCATGGACTCAAGGCTCAGACTGTCTGGGTTCATGTTCTGACTCTACCACTTACTAATCGCATGACCTTAGGTGAACCACCTCACTTCTGAGTGCCTCTGTTTCTACATCTTAAGATGGAAATAATAGGATATTATGAGAATTAAATCATTTAGAGCCTGCACATGCAAAGTCCTCAATAAGCTTTAAGTATTATCATTATTTTGGGCTTCACAGGTGGCACGAGTGGTAAAGAACCCACCTGCCAGTGCAAGAGATATGAGAGACGCAGGTTTGATCCCTGGGTAGGGAAGATCCCTTGGAGGAGGGCATGGCAAACCATTCCAGCATTCCTGCCTGGAGCATCCCCTGGACAGAGGAGCCTGGTGGGCTATAGTCCATGGGGTCACAAAGAGTCAGACATGACTGAAGTGACTTAGCACAGCACACATTATCATTATAAATATATGTATGCACCAAGAAGGGAAAAAATATCACCTGATTTTCTGGCATAGACTCCAAGGAAGAATGCAAAAACACAGTGGCATTTTTCACAGAAACAGGACAAATAATCCTAAAGACTACAAATAGCCAAAGCAATCCTGAGAAAGAAGAACAAAGCTGGAGGCAACATGCTTCCTGATTTTAAACTATATTTCAAAGCCTAGCAATCAAAACAATATGATACTGGCATAAAAATAGACACATAGATCAATGGAATGGAAAAGAGAAACCAGAAACAAACCTACACATATATGGTCAATTAATTTACGATGCAGAGCCAAGAATATACAACGGGGAAAGGACTGTCTCTTCAATAAATTGTGTTGGGAAAATTAGATAGCCACATGAAAAAGGATGAAGGTGGACCATTATCTAACACCATACACAAAAAACCAACTCAAAAAAGGATTAAAGATTTGAACGTTAAGACCTGAAACCATAAAACTCTTAGACAAAAACAGAGGCAATAAGCTCCTTGACATTGGTCTTGACAATGATTTTCCCTGGATTTGACCACAAAAGCAAAGGCAATAAATGCAAAAATAATCAATGGAATTACAAACTAAAAAGCTTCTACACAGCAAAAGAAACCATCAACAAAATAAAAAGGGAAACTTTGGAATGTAGAAAATATTTGCACATCACGTATCTGATAAGTAGTTAATATCCAATATATATATATAAAATGCACACAACTCAACAGTAAAACCACCCCCAATTAAAAATGGGCAGAGGACCTGAACAGGCAGTTTTCCAAAGAAGACACAACAGATGACCAATGGTACATGAAAGAGACTCAGTATCACTAACTGTCAGGGAAAGGCAAATCAAAACCGCAATAAGGTCCTACCTCATGCCTGTGAGAATAACTATTGCAAAAACACAAGAAAAACTGTTGGTAAAAAAGTGGAGAACGGGGACCCTTGCACACTTTTGGTGGAAACGCAAATTGCTGCAGCCACTATAGGAAACAGTGTGGAGATTTCTCAAAAAATTAAAAACAGAACTACCATATGATCAGCAGTTACGCTTCCTGTTGTTTATCCAAAGGGGAAAAAATCCCACTAACCTGAAAAAATATGTGTACCACCGTGTTCATTGCAGTATTGTTTATAACAGCTAAGATATACAATCAACCTATGTGTCTGTCCTTCGATGGATGAATGGATAAAGAAAATGTTGTATATATACATATATAGGAACATTATCCATAAAAAAGAAGGAAACCTTGCCATTTGTGACAACACCAATGGACCTTGGGGGTATTGTGCTAACAGAAATAAGTCAGACATAGAAAGACAAATACGGTATTGTCTCAGTTATATGCACAATCCAAAAATCAAACTAAGAAAAACCTGAACTCATGGATATAAAGAACACTGATGGTTGCCAGAGGCCTGGGCAGAGGTGATGAGGCAGTGGGAGGGAGGTTAGTGGGGGCAAACAGATGAAGGAGGTCAAAAGGGACAAATGTCCAGTTATAAAATAAATAAGTCCTGGGCATGTAATGTACAGCAGGGTGATGATAGTTAATAATACCATAAGTATGTTTGAAAGTTGCTAGGAGAGTAAATCTGAAAAGCTCTCAAACAAAAAAGGTAACTTCCTGTGGTGATCAGTAACTAGACTTATGTTAGTGATCCTTCACAGTATACACGAATATTGAATCTTCATGCTGCATATCTGAAACTAATATATGTCAGTTAGATATCAAAAATTAAAACAAAAAAATATATATATATAAAAGGAAGTTTTTCCTATATGTCATCCACAAACAAGCACACTTAAAAACCAAAGAAAAATGCTCTTCAAGTCAGTATCTTCTGAGAAGTCTCTTGGAAGACATCATCATTTTAAGGTAGAGGGGCTAGTAAGGTAGAGAAGCATATCTAATTGGAAGACGCACTGAATCAACAATACTATAAATTCACATCTGGGAGAAAACAACCTACTGTGCACACAATGCAAACAAAGAAAGTGAAGCTCAAGAAAAGTATTTTACCAGAGGTGATACAGTGCTTCCCAACAAGGGAGCGGCATGGCACTTCTAGAATCATATCAGAATTTGGATGGTAGGCTGTAGGAGAGATGGGATGAGACAGTTACCTTTATAAAAAGGGGTTTGAGTTAGACAGGAAGTAGAGAAACACTGCTTTAAAATAAAGTAAAACTGATCAAACCGTCAGAAGAAGATCACTTATCAAAAAGAAGGAAGTTTCAACTTAAAAAAGAAATCATCCCTGGCTTGCATTTCTACCACCCTGTCCCCTCTCATACCGATGGATTTCTGTTGTTTGTTTTGAGGTTGTGGAATAATGATTAATCAGAAGGGTAGGTATTTATCCTTCCTTCCCCAGGGGGTGAATTGGAACCCGATCTTCCATCTTCCCAGGCTTCCTATTGCAATAATGAAATTCCATTACATTGAAAATGATGTAATTCCCGCTGGGGTTGTCTGTAATCAGACTTGACCTATATGGATACGGTGGTGATGAGAACCAAAGGATAGAGAAATAAGCAGAAAGAAAGGAACAGAAATTAGATTTGATTGGCTGACTCTACTTTGCTTTAATTCAGTTGTACAATGTCTATTGAATACTTGCTTTACTTCTGATGAGAAAAAATAATGCAAAAGAATAGAGATAAATTGCCAAACAGCTTCAGAATCGAGTGTTCACTGAACGGCTATCAGGGTTTGTTCTTCTCCCTTCCACCCCACCCTCTCCTCCCACCACCACCATTGATCAATTCTCATTATTAGCTCTCAGAAAAGCAGACAATCCCTGGGACAAGCCTGGCTTCAGATCAGAGAGTCAATATTCTACTGTAACAATCTGCCAAAAAATGCAATTCAGGCACATTTAAAGTGTGTTTCCCCAGAGGAAAGCAAGAAACAGAGGCCACTGAGAGGAGCCTCACTCTTTAGTTTGATTCAACCACAGCTGCCTCTGACATTTCTAAGCCAGTCAGAGTTATCATCAGAAAAGGCGAGTGAGCAAATCCAGAGTGACAGAAGACTACAGCACAAAGGCTGCTTGATTCAGGACATTTATCCAACGCCCCTCCCTCTGCCCCCCACCCCCACTGCCTATGAGAACTGAGTTCACGGTGAGGACTGACTGCCAGCCAGGGGGGCAGTGTGTGAGAGGAGGCGCAGCAGTAGCATCCCTGAAAAAGGCATTTATGCGGCACAGGCTGAGTAACTAGTGCTTCTCTTGAAGACTCAGAGCTTAAGACGCAGGATAAACGCTAAGCGTGTCGTGTGTGTGTTGAAATTGTCGTTTCTATAGTCAAAAAGGGTCAAGCATCTGCAATTTTACTTTCTTCAATCATATATATATTTGACAAACATAACATGTACATAATCAAAAACAGAATTTGATAGAAATGATCTTGGAGAGATCAACTGTCAAGAAACGAGAGGTGAATGGAGAATAAATGGCTTATTCAGACATTGTTAAATGATTAAAAATCCACCTTTGAGTTGTATGATTTAATTATATTTAGTACTTATATTCTATCTATATAAAAACTGCACTTTTAAAAACTATCATGAACATTTATATTTAATTTAGATTTTAACAATTTGCACAAAAAGAACAATGCAAACCCAGTATGCAAACATAGGAGAGTTTGTTCTAGTAAAGTAAAATGCCAATAACTTTGGTCAGTTTATAAAGATTATTTAAGTATCAGTGATATAGTAGTAATAAAAAAGGGTGCAAACTGTGAGGCAGATTTCCAATTCTATTTTTCAAATGTATACCAAAAAAACTGTAGAATACATATAAAACATTAATGTTTCTGGATTCTTAGAGTAGATGTAGTCTACACTTTCCTATAGTTTCAAAATTTTGATCATTTACAGATTTTTCCTTCCATTTTTTCCTCCAACATGCAAACATTGATCGTTGACCCTAATGAATATGTAAAATTCAAAAATATTTTTAAATATCTGCATTATCTGTACTCTTATTACAAGATAAGGTTTATTATTCTCTTGAGAACTAGCATCAGAATCTTTTTTGAACACAATCTTTCTTTGCAAAGTATTTGAAGTAGAAGATAGGGTCCCCAGGGTATTAGAGAAAGAGGTAAAAATACCTCTTTCATGAGATTGAGTGAGGACTTTGTTGTTCTGGAGAGCAAAAGTAAGAAGAGGAAGCACTGAAGAACTGTTAAGTGGAAATGAAAAC
Organism: Ovis aries; assembly: GCF_016772045.2. NCBI lineage: Eukaryota > Metazoa > Chordata > Mammalia > Artiodactyla > Bovidae > Ovis > Ovis aries. Next base: position 43,442,469 of record NC_056071.1, on the reverse strand, counting down.
AAAATATATAAATACAATTAACTGTTAATTCCACACATGCACTTGTGCACATAAGAAAAAGAAAGAGGTGGGAAGAAACAACAGTGGATTATCTTTTCTGTGGATTATTTTTTCCTTTATGATTTATCCAGTATTTAAAAGCATCTGCCTGCAATGCGGGAGGCCCGGGTTTGATCCCTGGGTCAGGAAGATCCCCTGGAGAAGGAAATGGCAACCCACTCCAATATTCTTGCCTGGAAAATCCCATGGATGGAGCCTGGTAGGCTACAGTCCATGGGGTCGCAGAGAGTCAGACACAACTGAGTGACTTCACTTCACTTCACTTCCTCATAGTATACATAGATTGGGCTTCCCAGGTGGTGCCAGTGGTAAAGAACCTGCCTGCCAATGCAGGAGAAGTAACAGACACGGGTTTGATCCCTGGGTTGGGAAGATCCCCTGCTGGAGGGCATGGCAACCTACTCCAGTATTCTTGCCTGGGAAATCCCAGGGACAGAGGAGCCTGGTGGGCCACAGTCCAAAGGGTCACAAAGAGTCAGACACGAGTGAAGCAATTTAGCATGCACGCACACACATACATACATAGATTAGCATTATATTCAGAAAAAAAGTTATTCTAAAAACCAGAGGAGTTCAGATAGATTAAGAAGCAGGAAGAGGGCATTCCCAGTGTATGGAAGGCCTTGGGCAAAGCCACTGGTGGGGAAGTGTAGCTTTAATATAGCATCATAAGGTAGACATGGTCTTAATGCAGTAACTGAGCTAGTCCGACTGATACCAAGAGTTCTCACTAGAGGTTGATGGGAGAGAAACTTAGAAAGATAAACTAGGATCTGATGAAGGCCTTGGATGCCGGTTTAATGCTAGGACCTGCTTTCTGAGACTGGAGTAGAATAGGTCTAGGATGCTGAACCACCCCAGACAAGTTTGCTTCTGAGAGCAAATCTTGGCCGGGCTGCCAGGTCAAAGTAATGGAACACCAGGAAGCCCCATGCAAGTCATATGGATAAAGGCCACAAGGCAAGAGAATTTATTCAGTCCAGATACCAGGCTGTTAAAGCATCAGGAAAGTCAGAGTAATAAAGTAAGAGAATTATTATGAGGCAGCCAGACAAGGCTGAGTCTGTAGCCCAGGTTACACTAAATCTCAAATTGAGATCACAGATTCCTCAAAAGCAAGAATTCTTGACAGAACATCAAAATCACTTGCAAAGTGTTTTTAGTACAAACATATGCCTTCTCCTGTCCCCTCTGGATGACAAATTACTCTCCAGGTCTGACCTTACATAAACCCTCAGTTGACACCACCCAGTGTTGTTCCTTTCGGGAATGTACACGCAAAGAAATGATTAGAGGAACCCGGGAGATCGGATTCTTAGAGCTCAATGTCTCCTAATCCAAGAAGTTCATATGACTGATCCCAACAAAAATCTCCACAGTCTTAAAGAGGAATCCCGCTTCCCAGCTCACCAAGGAGTTGTGTTCCTTGGGTTTATCGCTCATTTCATCAGTGTGAGCACACTGCTGATGAATCTATTTGAGGAGGGCTATTACCCATGCAGCTCCTGGATTGGACACTTCCCAGCTCTTTAGCAAATTAGACTTCACCCATACTACAATGCTAACCCCCTCCAGCCCCACAATGCCTGTTTCTGGAAGAATCCAACAGTTCTGACCTCGGTCAGAGCTCTTTTTCCACAAATGAACCTGAGGCCAGTGCTTTCCGAGCCTCCCTGAGGATAAAAACACCATGTTCCTGGGCCCACATCTAGATCAAAAGTTACAATTTCCAGGGACAAGATCCGGTCATCTACTCTAGACAAATGCTCTAACAACTAAAACATACTTCTTTTATAAATGCACCTCCTTGTCAGCTCACTGGAGTGAAAGAGCTCCTACTGACGACCACCTTCAACACGAGCTGGAAGAGGCTCACCGCCTGAAACATCTGAGACATCTCTGCTGATCGTGGGCTTCCTGCCAGCTGGGTCAAAACTAACACAAGTGTCTCTGTTCCTCCAGTAATCCATGTCTAACACAGTCTCAAATCTTCTGAAGGAAGCAGTCAGTCAGGCCACTGGGTCCTCACCCAGAAATGGATTATAGAACAGAAGAGATTATAGAACAGAATCCCAGCACCTGCATTACCCCAGCTGGGATTTCACAGGAATGTGGCCCTATCTGTCTCTGTTGGCATTTATTCTCCAGCCATTTTACCTACTACAGTTTTATGGGCCATAAAGGCCTCCGGTAGCAATAGTGTTGTTTGTTTGTTTGTTTTTATGTACTACTCTTTAAAGTCCAGCCTCCAGTCTGGATTTCATAAGGGAGGAATACTTGGTCCACTAGTTTTTTTAGTAACCCTACATATTCCACAATATTCCACCCTTTGCAGGGTCTATACATGTGTTCGGTTCAGTCTCTCAGTCGTGTCTGACGCTTTGAGACCCCATGGACTGCAGCACACCAGGCTTCCCTGTCCATCACCAACTCCCAGAGCTTGCTCAAACTCAAGTCCATCGACTTGATGATACCATCCAGCCATCTCACCCTCTCTCGCTCCCTTCTTCTCCTGCCTTCAATTTTTCCCAGCATCAGGGTCTTTTCTAATGAGTCAGCTCTTCACATCAGGTGGCCAGAGTACTGGAGTTTCAGCTTCAGCATCAGTCCTCTCAATGAATATTCAGGACTGATTTCCTTTAGGATGGACTGATTGGATCTCCTTGCTGTCCAGGGGACTCTCAAGAGTCTTCTCCAACACCACAGTTCAAAAGCATCAACTCTTTGGTGCTCAGCTTTCTGTATAGTCCAACTCTCACATCCATACTTGACTACTGGAAAAACCATAGCTTTGACTAAACAGACCTCTGTCAGCAAAGTAATGTCTCTACTTTTTAATATGTTGTCTAGGTTGGTCATAACTTTTCTTCCAAGGATTAATCATCTTTTAATTTCATGGCTGCAGTCACCATCTGCAGTGATTTTGGAGCCCCCTAAAATAAAGTCTCTCACTGTTTCTACTGTTTCCCCATCTATTTGCCATGAAGTGATGGGACCAGATGCCAAGATCTTAGTTTTCTGAATGTTGAGTTTTAAGTCAACTGTTTCACCCTCCTCTTTCACTTTCATCAAGAGGCTCTTTAGTTCTTCTTCACTTTCTGCCATAAGGGTGGTGTCATCTGTGTGTCTGAGGTTATTGATATTTCTCCTGGCAATCTTGATTCCAACTTGTGCTTCATCCATCCCAGCATTTTGCAATGTACTCTGCATATAAGTTAAATAAGCAGGGTGACAACATACAGCCTTGACATACTCCTTTCGCTATTTGGAACCAGTCTGTTTTTCCACATCCTGTTCTAACTGTTGCTTCTTCACCTGCATACAGATTTCTCAGGAGGCAGGTCAGGTGGTCTGGTACTCCCATCTCCTGAAGAATTCTCCACAGTTTGTTGTGATCCACACAGTCAAAGGCTTTGGCATTGTCAATAAAGCAGAAATAGATGCTTTTCTGAAATTCTCTTGCTTTTTTGATGATCCAACAGATGTTGGCAATTTGATCTCTGGTTCCTCTGCCTTTTCTAAATCCACCTTGAACATCTGGAAGTTCATAGTTCATGTACTGTTGAAGCCTGGCTTAGAGAATTTTGAGCATTACTTTACTAGCGTGTGAGAGGAGTGCAATTGTGCAGTAGTTTGAGCATTCTTTAGCATTGCCTTTCTTTGGGATTAGAATGAAAACTGACCTTTTTCAGTCCTGTGGCCACTGTTGAGTTTTCCAAATTTGCTGGCATACTGAGTGCAGCACTTTCACAGCATCATCTTTCAGGATTTGAAATAGCTCAACTGGAATTCCATCACCTCCACTAGCTTTGTTCGCAGTGATGCTTCCTAAGGCCCACTTAACTTCCCACTCCAGGATGTCTGGCTCTAGGTGAGTGATCACACCACTGTAGTTATCTGGGTCATGAAGATCTTTTTTGTACAGTTCTTCCATGTATTCTTGCCACCTCTTCTTAATATCTTCTGCTTCTGTTAGGTCCATACCATTTCTGTCCTTTATTGTGCCCATCTTTGCATGAAATGTTCCCTTGGTATCTCTAATATTCTTGAAGAAATCTCTAGCCTTTCCCATTCTATTGTTTTCCTCTATTTCTTTGCATTGATCACAGAGGAAGGCTTTTTTATCTCTCCTTGCTATTCTATGGAACTCTGCATTCAAATGGGTATATCTTTCCTTTTCTCCTTTGCCTTTCACTTCTCCTCTTTTCATAGCTATTTGTAAGGCCTCCTCAGACAACCATTTTGCCTTTTTGCGTTTCTTTTTCTTGGGGATGCTCTTGATCACTACCTCCTGTACAATGTCACAAACCTCCATCCATAGTTCTTCAGGCACTCTATCAGATCTGATCCCCTGAATCTATTTGTCACTTCCACTGGATAATCATAAAGGATTTGATCTAGGTCACACCTGAATGGTCTAGTGGTTTTCCCTACTTTCTTCAATTTAAGTCTGAATTTGGCAATAAGGAGTTTATGATCTGAGCCACAGTCATCATCTCCCAGTCTTGTTTTCGCTGACTACAAAACGAATATAATCAATCTGATTTCTGTATTGACCATCTGGTGATGTCCATGTATGGAGTCTTCTCTTGTGTTGTTGGAAGAAGGTGTTTGCAATGACCAGTGCATTCTCTTGACAAAACTATATTAGCCTTTGCCCTGCTTCATTTTGTACTCCAAGGCCAAATTTGCCTGTTACTCCAGGTATCTCTTGATTTCCTACTGAATACACGTGTACCCAGGTGAAATACAGACAGACAAGAATGGATAGATCCCTGAGGGTAATACATAGGAGACCTGCAGCCTGCCTAACAAATATTCCTAATTTTTGGTAGGCTTCTCTTGAATGGACTTGGAGAAACCCAGAGTCCAGCCCAATTCAGTGAAGACTAAAAGGAGAGACCAGGAGTGAGACCCCTGAAAGTGAAGACCGTATATAAAAACATGCTACAATTAGGAGCTGGCATTCATTACATGCTTCCCAGGTGGCTCTACAAGTAAAGAAGCCACTTGCCAGTGCAAGAGATGCAAGTTGATCCCTGGGTCGAGAAGATCTCCTGGAGGACACGACAATCCACTCCAGTATTCTTGCCTGGAGAATCCCATGGACAGAGGAGCCTGACAGGCTACGGTCCATAGGACGGCAAAGAGTTGGACATGATTGAAGCGACTTGGCACACACACATCCGTTACATGCAATCCTGTTATGGATCACACCCTTCTCAGCCTGCTTCAAGCTTGATTCTATCAGTAAATACCATAATTGCTTTACCATAAAGTGCTTAGACAACCTTAACCAGGCTTTGAATATCTCTCACCATTTTAACTCCCTAGGTCACATTTCACCTACTGATACTTCCTGGGTCGTACATCTAGACCAACCACACAGAAACTGACCACTGTCTGAAGACAAAAGTTACAGAATTCATGGGAATGTTCTTGTAATAATACAATGTGAGTGTCTAAAAGTCTAAGCTTGCACGATGGCAATGCAAAGAAAGATACATACATTAGAGATGTTGTAAAGGAAAAAAAATCAATGAATTTAGTGAATGAAACCTTTGCCCAGAGAAAAGGGTCTAACAGAGATTGCCAGTGGGACTGACATGACTTAAAGGTAGAGGCAGGGCAGAAGAAAATTAGATATTGAAGAAAGCTGGTATTCCTGAGGGGTGTGCAATTTTAGGGATTATTTAGATAAAGCAAATCACTAGCTATATAGACAACACCAAGCTCCATGTACCAACAGGGAAATAAAGTTTGATTTCCTTTGTGTATATGTGAATGTGCTTACTGAGAAAGCACAGAGAAAAAGAATCAGCTGAGAAAAAGAATCCGAATAGACAATTCACAGAGGAAGAAATTCTAATGGCCAATAAGCATTTGAAAAAAAAAAAAAAGTTCAATAGTGGAATTGCTAATACAGATTGATTTCTAAAAACAGTATGTAAGGCAAAAATTAAGTGCAGTATAGTTGGAAATCTTTTAAATCTCCCAGGAAATAAGTATATATGATTTGGTGCACAGAATCCTACCTGTATATATAAATATATAACATATTGCATCAAGGGGATTTCTAAGACCACCTCAGTTTCAATAATTCACTAAGGGGATACACAAAATTCAGAAAAGTTGTTATATGTATTGCACGGGAGACTATACTCAATATTTTATAATAAAATATAAGGGAAGATAATCTGAAGAAGAATCTATGTCTAGACAGATATAACTAAACCACTGTTCTATATACTTGAAATACTTGCTTCTTGGAAGGAAAGCTGACAAATCTACATAGCATATTAAAAGGCAAAGACATCACTTTGCCAACAAAGGTCCATGTAGACAAAGCTATAGTTTTTTCAGTAGTCATATACAGATGTAAGAGCTGGACCATAAAAAAGGCTGAGCACCAAAGAATTTATGCTTTTGAACTGCGGTGCTGGAGAAGACTCTTAAGAGTCCCTTGGACCGCAAGGAAATCAAACCAATTAATCCTAAAGGAAATAAACCCTGAATATTCATTGGAAGGACTGATGCTAAAGCTCCAATACTTTAGCCATCGGATATGAAGAGGTGACCCACTGGAAAAGACCCTGAGGCTGGGAAAGATAAGGGGCAGGAGGAGAAGGGAGCAACAGAGGATGAGATGGTTAGATGGCATACTGACTAAATAGACATGAACTTGAGAAAACTCCAGGAGGCAATGAAAGACAGGAAAGCCTGGTGTGCTGCCATCCATGGGCCTGCAAAGAGTTGGACACAACTTAGCAAATGAACAACAATACTTGAAACTATACACTGTAGTTAGTTCAGTCGCTCAGTCATGTCCAACTCATTGCAACCCCATGGACTACATCATGCCAGGCTTCCCTGTCCATCACCAACTCCTGAAGCGTGCTCAAACTCATGTCCATCAAGTCAGTGATGCTATCCAACCATCTCATCTTCTGATCAACTATTATGCTTCAATTTTTAAAAAGAAAAGCTCTTATACTCATGGTTATGATATAACAGCAAAAGAAAAATTTCATAGAGCAGAATCAGGAGAAATCAAGTGCAAGCGTCCAGCTGTCCTCTCCCAGGAAAGACAGCACTTATTCTCCCAGCAACATGTGTGACAACATAGTGCCAACCAGGGAGACTCACCTGAGCCTTGGTGACCAAGGTGTTAATTGCAGATCAATCATATGGACATGGAGCAGAGACATGACTAACTTCAGCTAGTCAGTCTCCAGCGCCCCCAGAGGTCTAGCTAATACAGTGTGGCCCAGAACCTCAGCTGAACCAAAACAGGTATTCACCACAAATCATATGGTCAACATAAACTATCTGGCATGGCCTGTGATCACTATGCTTCCCAGAAGGCTCACTGGTAAATAATTTGCCTGCAAATTCAGGAGGCGTGAGTTCAAGCCCTGGGTTAGGAAGATTCCCTGGAGTCGGAAATGGCAACCTGCCCCAGTATTCTTGCCTGGGAAATCCCATGACAGAGGAACATGGCAAGCTATAGTCCAGGGGATTGAAAAGAGTCAGACACGATTGAGAACTCAGCTCGCATGCATGGTCATTGTACAAAGACACTCTTATCAGGCAGATATTCCAAGGGCTTAGAGCTTTTCTCCCAGGAGCTGACCAAAGTCCAGCCATAAATATCTTTGGAATATACATGATTTAATCACCTAGGCCTCCTGAGTTAACCCTTGACTACACATGTACATAAAAGTATAAGCCATGTACTAGATTATCTGTGCAAGACAGAACTGTATAACATTCTGTCTTTAGAAACTAGAATCATAATTCCACTTGGAAGACAGTATCCAAGTAAATAACAGGTATGAATAAAGCTCAACATTCTAGGATGACAGTAAAAGAGCAAAAATTCAAAAACAAACTCAGTGTCTAAGACTAGGAAAATGGTTAAATAAATCATGGTGTGCTCATAGCCTGGACTACTATAGTAGTAGTTACCAGAGACTCACAGGAACCTAACCCAATACTTTTTCTAGGAGCAATGGTTCAATATTCGCTAATACACTGTTTGTAGTAACTACAGAACATAACTACCACAAATAATGAGAACTGTTTATGTACATACAACACAGAAAGATATATATCAAGATAATGATAGTGGCTATCTTTAATAAGAAGGTGGCTGATTTTTATTTTCTTTTTTCTAGGATTTTGCAGTATTTGCCGCATTTTCTATCAGCAACATGTGTAATATATACAACTGAGGAAAATTTAGTTATGCAATAAATAAATGTAAGACCATGATAAATAGATCACACCAAAAAAAAAAAAAAAAAGACCTTAGTTACTGAGGAAACCATTAAGGGTGGACCCTAATATTTCTAAAGGTACCAGCGGCATAAGTTACCATATGAAAAACCACATAGATGAGTACACAGGTTCACCTATGGAAAGGTAAGTGGGGGCGAGTAGGGAAAGGTGATTGAATAATATTATGCTTCCTCATAAAAATAAAATAGAACAAAATTTCATTCTATTCGTTGTCAAAGGCACGGAGGGAAAATTCTTGCTGGCTTCCCTCTTTCAGCCTGTCTCCAAACAAAGCTTATTTATGAGCAGGGAGCTGAAAAGGACCTAGAATTCCTGATTTGTTTCCACCCTGATGCTTGGTGGTAGAGATAATCAGGCTGCTGTGGGTGGGCTTTGCATAACCACCCCATCCTGCATTCGTCCGTGGTCAGTTGGGCTTTAAGTGAATGTGTTATTTGAAAATCAACGCTAAGACCATGAAAACAGCATTGCAGCATCATGAGGGTCTCACCCTCCAAGTTTTCTCTGGGGATCCGTGTGCTATCAACACTTCACCCTCACGTTACTCACAGGCAGCAGCAGCTGTGGCAGCATTTTCTCATCTTTAGTTTGTTTCAACTCCCCTGAGAACCATACAGAATACACCTCCCATTTATGCCAACTCTTCCTTTGTGAAGGATCCCACAAGGCTTCATTAATTTCTCAGGCTAGCCCCAGAGGTCACTGTTGCTGCTTCTGGGGCAAAGCAGAACCTGATAGCACACAGAAACCCAGGACAGTTATTTGAATTAAGAAACAGAGAAGCATTCCCACTATAGGGAGTTCAGGGAAATTATCTATGACCAATTACATATGACCAGGAATCTAGGCATTCTCACCCTGACAAAGAAATAATGGCTGTCACTGGCTCCGAGGGGAGGTGGGAGTCCAAAGAGCTTTAGAACAGGTGGACTCCAAAGAACAAAGTTTTGATCAAAGGGGATTCGTTGGTCGAGACAAAAATTTGACACATCTTGAAAGAAATACTGATACAATGGAGTTTCCTTATCTAATGCACTCAAAACTCCAAAGGAATTTTCCTCTGATATAATACAGCTGGATATTTACAAGAAAGAACTACATGAAAAACCTAAGGTCAAATGCATCAAGCAGGGAGAACATAAAGCAATTAACGTGAGAGAAAAAGATGTTGGCTCCAAAAGGAACGGAAACTGGATATTATCATCCTTTTGATGATCAGAGACCAAGCCCTCTTGAGCAGGAAAGTGTTTCATTAACTAAATGGCCTGGAAGCTCTTACCACAGATGAACCAGAGAATGTGTTTCCAGGCCAGGGAAGAATAATAGTCTACTGAAAATGAGAACCCAAAAGATCTTTCAAAACAAAAATTTATTAGCCTTCTAAAAATCAATAAGGAAAAGAAAAACACCTCAAACAGAACTATGGGCAAAGAGCATGAATAGGCAAGTCATGCACACCAATATTGCTAATGAACATTAAAAGCTGTTCAACTTCCCCTAAAATTAATCAAATAGAATTAAAACAATAATGTGATATTGTTATCAGATTGCCAAAGATGGAAACATTAATGATATTCAGTGTCAGCAAGAAGGTAGGAAAATGTGACTTCCCTGCTAGTCCAGGGGTTAGGAATATGCTTTGCAATGCAGGGGACACTGGTTCGATCCCTGGTCAGGGAATTAAGCTCCCACATGCCACAAAATAGCCAAGTCTGAACACTGTAGAGTCAGTGTGCCTCAACCAGAGCTTCGAAGTGCCACAGTGAAAGATCACATGTCCCAAACTAAGACCAGAGGTAGCCAAATAAATAAGTGTTTTTAAAAGATGGTAGGGAAAAAATAAATAAAAATTTTTTTAAAAAGCAAGTAGGGAAACATAAATGAAGAAATACTCTTGTTGTACATATATTTATATTACACTTTGAATGTTCATCTCCTTTGATTCAACGTATCTACTTCTAATAATAGAAACATTCATCTCATGGAAATGTTCAAGTAGTCAAGGGTGTTTAGCATAGCATTGTTTATAAAATTTTTAAAATCTAGTATAACTCAACTGTCCTTTCACTGAGGTTGGTTAAATTAGTACAGTACTTAGAATACTTTAAAGCTATGAAAAAGAACGAGACATATCTTTACATAGCACATGCGTATGTGTTCAGTCGTGCCCGCCTTTTTGAGACACCATGGACTATAACCCGCCAGGCTCCTCTGTCCATGGGTTCCCCAGCAAGAATACTGAAGCAGGTAGCCATACCCTCCTTCAGGGGATCTTCCCCACCCAGGAATCAAACCCACGTCTCTTATGTCTCCTGCATTGGCAAGTGGGTACTAAAAATGGGGAGTTGATACTAAATAAGGTAATAAAATTATGTGATTATGTAAGAAACCAATAAGCCAAGCAAACACTGTACTCAAAAAATTTCATTTAGGGCAGTGCATATTATTTGACACAATCTTAGAAGAATCTGTTAAGGCAACTAAGCACAGAGTTAGACCAAATACGCATGTTTGTGAAGACTGACAATAGACTGCATGTTTAAAAGCCTGGAACTGAGGCAGCTATCAAAGGCTGCCTTTATAGGATACCTTAAAGAGTGCCTTACGTGCAGTGAAGTCCTTTTCAACAGAAATGTTTGAGCCTTCTAAGAAGAAAAGTTCATTCTCATTCAACTAACCTAATGTCCTTCTAGCTCTAAAGATGCATGATTTTGCAGACAACGGAAAAGAATTGTATTCCTTGCTGCCCCCTTGTGAGTTTTAAGGAAACTGTTCCTTGGTTTATTAATGTTTTTAAATTCAGGAACCATTTATGAAGTATTTACCTTGTGCCAGGCACTTTGCTGGTGTTAACACAAAAGTTAAATAAGACATGATGCCTACTTTTAAGGAACTCACAGATAAATAAAAGTTATGAGTGACTAAACATTTCTAATTCAGTCTGACAGAGACAAGTTCAAGGATTTACTGAACCGCCTACATCAGCCAGTCTGTTTTTTGGAAGGTAGGATGAGGGCACTCAAGGAAGGCTCCCCAAGGAGCTAAAGGAGAGGTGAGATATTTCTAAAAGATATTTAGTAGAATTTATGAAACTTGCTTAAATGGCGATATGAAGACATGGAGATAAGGATCAAGGAAATGGAGCATAAGATAACAACTAGGAATGCGTCTATTTGGCCAAAACTGACTTAATACCACATGGAAATAAAAGCGACTTTGGAATGGTCAGTCTTCTAATTCTTTCAGCATAGTTTCTGTGAATTATTTTCTATCAGTATCCCAACCACATTTCATCTTTATTCCACTTCTAATCTCAACTATACTTTTCAGGATTTTATTTGTGTGTTGTGATCATCATTTTATGTTTGATAACTGTAAGGCTGGGTAATATTCAAACCATAATAACACAAACTCTAGTGTCATGGAAGAATTCTTCACAATAAACAAAAGCATAGGCAGTATCAGGAAGCAAGTTTAAATTTTCTTCTAATTTCTCACTTTTGTAATCTCCAGGGCCATCACAGAACCTGGTGCATAGTTGGTTGGTTGAAATAACAAATTTGAATGAAGGGATACAGAGTAAAGGGGTTTGAATGAATAAGTGGTTTTGAAATCAGCCTGTGGAGAAAGGGTAAGACCTGGATCACTAGAAAGGACAGAGAAGAACATCTGAGAAAGGGAGAACCACAAATAAACCAAGACCATTTATCAGAGAAAACATTAGTACATGGGTTAATTATTAATTAGCGCCGACTAGTTTAGGGGGCTCCTTGAGGTCACAAGTGTCCAGATATAGACACAATCAGACTTGGGTCTTTTCCTTCAGCCTCAAGGGATTGTTTACTGTACATCTATTCTTAGGAATATGAAGAGATGGAAACAGTGGAGAGTGAAGGCTTAGGCCCAGGTCTCTCTCTACCACTTCCTCCCAAAACGCTGGCCTCTGATACCCTCAGCATCAACCACTCCTTTTCAAGACCTAGTTATAAATCTTGTTCAATAAAACAATTAACAAAAGAGAGAACATTCAACAGCTGTAATTACCTAAATGTCCCACCATTACCCATTTGAATGACTAAATCCTCTACATTGATCATGTTAACGAATGATAATTAAAACCAAATAACCTCTAGGCTCATTTATTTTCTACAATGACAAAACTGAACCTCTAGACATTATATCATGAGGCCCTGAATTGAGCCCGGAAGAGCAAAACAAAGCACAAAGAAAACTGAGTGGAAAGGTGCTGGTGCCCTGGGGAGAGAGGAAGGCCCCCGGCCAGGCTAGCAAACGCTTGTCAGTTACCAGTAGATGGGAGCCTCCCGCCCCCCGCTGCCACTCCGCTGTGCTCGGTAGCTTCAACAGTGTCCAATTCTTCGCAACCCTATGGACTGTAGCCCACCAGGATCCTCTGTCCATGGGATTCTCCAGGCAAAAATACTGGAGTGGGTTACCATGACCTCCTCCAGAGGATCTTCCCAACCCAGGGATCGAATCCACGTCTCCTGCATCTCCTACACTGCAGGTGGATTCTTGACCCACTTAGCCACTGGGTAAAGAATATATATATACATATATAACTCAATCACCTTGCTATACAGTAGGAATTAACACTGCACTGAAAATCAACTATACTTCAATAAAATAAATGTTTGATCTCTATCAGAAAAGTATTCGAAGACTCCTTCCTAATTAACAATAAAGTGAAGTCGCTCAGTCATGTCCAACTCTTTCCAACCCCATGGACTGTAGCCTACCAGGCTCCTCTGTCTATGGGATTTTCCAGGCAAGAGTACTGGAGTGGATTGCCATTTCCTTCTCTAAATTAACAATAAGTTACCCCTAAATCTTCTGTTTTCTTGGAATTTGTATGAAGAACCTCATATCAAAGAATGTATAATACCAAGTTCACAGGTTAATTATTAATTAGTCCCAACTAATGTAGGGGCCACTAGAGGGCCTAAGTATTCTTGCCTGAAGAATTCCATGGACAGAGGAGCCTGGCAGGCTACCGCCCATGGGATTACAGAGTCAGACACAACTGAGGGACTATCACTTACTTACTCAGAGGGCTTAAGGATCCAAATATAGACAGAAACAATGTAGTATTGTAAAATAGTATAATTTTCACAGCTTGTGTGTGTTTTTTAACAAGACCCCATATACAATGGCATCTATGATGCATGAAAACAAACAAGCTCAGGAAATACACAGCACTATAAATAAAACAATCATAGAAAACACAGCTCCAACTTCTGCCTCAGTGATCTTAAATTCAACTAAATCTGTGTTTTTCATTACAGTAAAACTTTTGGCTCTTTACATTTTTTTCACCATATACATGTATTCCCCACACCACCATCCAGCCTACCCTCACCAAATATTTACCTATAATGATACCTTTATCTTTGAGGCAACTGTCCAGGTACTTTAAAGTTGGCAAAAGCCCTATTTCTTTAGCAGGTCAGAAAAAAGCACTACTATTTTTTCATTAATTTTAGAAAATTTAAAGGCCTAAGTGGGAAAGGTAAAACTTTTAAATGATCAGAAGGCCATTTAGGATACTCTCTCTGATATCCAGACACAAATAAGACCAAGACCACAAAACACAAAGAAAAATTTTAATAAATTCAATTACATTCCAATGTAAAGCCTCTGTATGGCAACATTTATCATTAAAAAAAAAGATTAAGAAAAGCTGCAGACTGAGGGATGATATTTAGGAATGTAAATTAGCCACAACTACTTTCAAGGCAATTTGTCTAAATCGCATAAATTTGGAAACACACCTATCCTATAACCCAGCAATTCTACTATAAAAATGTACACCTAGAGCAATAATTCTCAAACTCAAGCTTGCATCAGGATCACTGGAAAGTCTGTTAAAGCAGTCTGGTGGGCCCCACCCCTAAGTTCTAACTTAGTAAGCCTGGGTGAAGGTCCTGGAATCTGGATTTCTAACAAGTCCCAGGTAAGCCTGATGCTGCTGATTTAGACACTGTCCTTGGAGAATCACTGCCCTAGAGAAACCATCATACAGGTACCTAAGAGGACGCATACAAAAAATGTTCACCATAGTATTGTCCACAATTGTGAAAATCTAGAAACCACTAATAAAGAAATGGATGAGTAAATGTAGAATATTCAAGCAATCCAGTCACATGAATGAACAACATGTATCAATATGAATGTATCTCAAATCAGAATGAGGAGTGAAATAGCAACGGAATACATTCAATATGCCATTTCTGTAAATCTTTTTTTTTTTTCGCTGTGCCATGTGGCATGGGGGATCCCAGTTCCCCAACCAGGGATCAAACCTCCATTCCCTGGATTAGAAGAACGGACTCTTAACCCCTGGAACACCAGGGAAGTCCCTCATTAATGTAAATCTTTAACAATAATCTCTGTTTGTGGATACATTTATAGGTACCAAAAGTATGAAAACAGAGGTAGGAAGGATACACAGGAGCAAGGAAGTAGGGAATTAAGACTGAGATGGGTTCAAAAGAGCTTCAATTGTATCCAAAATATTTTGTTTAAAACTGACCTCAAGTTCACTCCTTCCCAATTTCCTCCTCCTCACCTTGGAAAAGAGAGAGCAAAGGGGCAGTGAAAAAGTGAGATTCCCCCATCCTGTCTAGAGGAAAGCTGCAAAGGATATTCAGTGGGAGCAGCCCTGTCTGCAGGGCAAAACGATGCAGGATTAATGGTCTATGTCGCTATTTTTTGTTTCTTTTTCTCTGGTCTTTCAAACAACTTAGATACCAGTATGTGCCCCCAAATAGGAAGGATGGAAGGACAGGACAGAGAGGAGGAGGGAGGAAAGGAAAGGAAGAAGAAAGGAAAAAAGAACATGTATCACACCAGTACTTGTGAGAAGGATAATTCCTCTCTTTAGAGAAGAGGTATGTCTTATCATCATGGTGTGTGTGAGGCACAGGAGGGGCCACAATATCATTAATAACAACACAACTTGTATTTCCATAGTACTTTTCCATTTTCACCCATTTCACTGGAGTAAAAAACAGCAAAACAGTTACATAAAGGAGAGAAAGGCAACTTGCTCTGATTTGACAACTCTAGGTTTGGGCTCTGACAAGGGGTAAGAAGTTTCCTTCTTCCTGTGAATGCAAAGGAGTTCAGAGCACATTAGCCTAAAATATACTGCTTTAACATATTGACTATTTTGAGTTAAAGGCACTTGAAAGACAGAAAATATAAGAGAAAAGCTTATGACCTTCCTTCTTTCTCTTAAAAGCCAAAGAGGAAATTCCTTATATGAAAGAGGTCCTCCCCTCCTCCTCCTCCTCCTCTCACCAAGGATGAGAAGCTGAGACCAAGAGAATTCTACACATTAGACCTTGTTCAAGTCATTCTTCTCTTCATTTGGCCTCCTCACGTAGGTCACTTTTCCACACTTGCTTCTCTGGGTTCAAATAGAAGATAAATGCATTAACAAAAATAATACAAAAGCAAGTTGGAGGCCCATGGCTTTGGGTCTTCATTCCTTATGAGGTCTCTGCTGTCATGTAATCATTTATCTGTATGCTTTCTTCCCATCACTCTCTTCTATGTCAGTTTAGGTCTCAGGCTCAGCTGAAAAACTCTAAGAGGGTAGAAGTAAAAACCTGCCTCCCCTGTACACAATGTCTCCGACAACTTCCTCTGAACCAAGTCTTGGCGCAATTCTTATCTTCCGATGACCTCAGCTCCCCAGAAACTTCAAAAGTAATCACCTCCTTGAAGAAGATTTCCTGACCATACATTCCGAAAGAGCAACTCCAGTCTCTCTCCAGTTCCTTTCCCTGGAATTCCTTTCTAGTTCTTTTATTGGTGAGGAAGTAGGGAATTGAGAAGGGAATTTATTCATAGCATTTATCACCACCTGACATTATCTTATACATTAACTTTTTTAGATTGCGCTCTAACATATAAGCTTCATCAATGCAGGGACCCTGTCTGGTAGCGAACATCATGGTGTATCTAGGGTCTTGACTAATGTGTGGAAAACAGCAGGGGCCCAGTATATATTTGTCGGATGTAGGAAAGAATCTCTCTCTGTCCATCTTTCTTTCTATTAATATTCCCTCTTGAACTGTGGGTATCCTGCAGAGGCTGGTGCATCACCACTGTCCCAAGACATTTCAACCTTTTGTTTTGACTTCAATCCCACATTTCCATTGTATGAAAGGCTGCCCCAGAATCTAACACCTTCTGTTACCTGAAAAACATCATCTTATCTTCTCCAAAAGAAAAGCCCAAAAACTGGGTTCACTGTTCCCATCCATCTGCCACCAACTCTTATCACCTCTTTTCCTATATTTTTTTCAGCCTTTTATCACTATCTATCATGATTAATACAACTCAGAGTAATATGCCTTAAGTTTAAATTGAGCACTGCCATTTACAAAGTACCTTAACATTAATGATCTTACTTAACCCTTAAAAATCTTATAAACCTAAGTATTTATTATAGAGAAATGAAGCTATGGTCATAAAAAATACACATGAATTTTATACAGGCATACCTCATTTTACTATTTTTCTTTACTGCACTTCACAGATCATTGCATTTTTTATAAATTGAAGATCTGTGACAACCCTGTGTCGAGCAAGTCTATCTGCACCATTTTTCCAACAGCATTTACTCACTCATGTCTCCATATCACATTTTGGTACATCTCACAATATTTCAAACTTTCCATTATTATTATATTTGTTATAATGACCAGCGATCCAAGATCACTGATGCTACTACTATAACTCACTGAAAGCTCAGATGACAGTTAGCATCTTTTAGCTAAATAGCATTTTTTAACTAAGATAAAGTATTCTTTAAATTAAGATATATACATTATTCTTTCGGACATAATGCTACTGCACACTGAATACACCATGGTATAGTATAAACACAACTTTTACATAAGCTGGAAAACCAAAATACTCATGTGACTTGCTTTATTGCAATATCCAGTTTATTGTGGAGACCTGGAGCAAAACCTGCATACCGGCAGGTATGCCTGTAGCAGTTTTATTTGTAAGAGCTAAAGACTAGAAACCAAATATCTTTCATTAGGTGGATGGATAAACTGTGGTATACCCTTATAATAGAATATTACCCATTAGTTTTAAAAAAAAAAAAAAAGACCATTTTAGTAAGGCAATGGCACCCTACTCCAGTACTCTCGCCTGGAAAATCCCATGGATGGAGGAGCCTGGTAGGCTGCAGTCCATGGGGTCGTGAAGAGTTGGACATGACTGAGCGACTTCACTTTCACTTTTCACTTTCAGGCATTGGAGAAGGAAATGGCAACCCACTCCAGTATTCTTGCCTGGAGAATCCCAGGGACAGCAGAGCCTGATGGGCTGCTGTCTACGGGGTCGCACAGAGTCAGACATGACTGAAGCGACTTAGCAGCAGCAGCAGTAACAAATGCAACAACCTGGATGGGTCTCAAGGGCTTTAAATTCAGTGAAAAAGAAAAGTCAATCTCAAAATCTTACATATAATTCTGTTTACATGATATTCTTGAAGTGACAAAATTATAGTGATGGTGACCAGATCAGTCATTGCGGGGCATTGGTGACAGAGGAGGGTGTGACTAGAAGGGGTACAAGGGTGTTTCTTTGTGGCAACAGAACAGTTCAATAACCTGGCTGTGACAGTGGTTATACAAATATATACATTTTAAAGAATGTCATAGAATTGCACCACAAACAACAACAACAACAAAAACAGTACATGTAAAGACTGAAATCTGAGAAAACTCTGCAGTTCATTATTGTTAGCATTGTACCAGCATCAATTTGCTGGTTTTGATAACGTTATTGTTATGCTCCGAGCCCATATCTCCGAACCCACCGAGAGAGAGAGCAAGTCCACCACTGTAATACAAGGGCAAGAAGGGAGTTTATCTCTAGCGCACTAGGGCCCAAGTCTCATCCCACACAAGAGAATCCGACAAGAGCCCCGAACAAAGGAGTATGGCGGCTTATATACAGGCAGATCTTTGTCTCAGTTATAGGAGTAGCTGGTGTTACATGATTGGCCAGGCAGGATGAGCGCATATCCTGTCTCTTTCTGGTAAACATGACTCAGGTCCTAGAGCCCATCGTTTGGTCCCTAACAGTTATCATTGGAGGAAGCCAAGTAAAGAATACATGGGAACTCTCTTCTACTTTTGCAACTTTTATGACCACAAAATTATTTCAAGTTATAAGTTTAAATTATGTAAAATTGTACACACAAAACAAAACGGCAGACTTCCAATTAGAAGGGCTACCAAGTAAAAAATTCACATCAGGACGATCATCAGTTGCAAACATTAGAGCCATATTTAATATCCTATAGAGCTATATGTTCTGAACCACTCCAAAAACTTAAGAAAAGAGCAGCACTCTATACTGGTACCTGGTAACCATGATTAAGAAGAAGTAAACTTCATTTCACTAACCTGGAGCTGTGGTCACCAATCGGGCTTCACACTGCTTCCACTGTGATGGTCTGGTTTTCCTGTCTGGAAGGCAGGAGTCATCTTACCTGAAATGTGGTTAGAAGTAGGGCAGGTTTAACTGAATGTTCACTTAAATAAAACCTTGTTATACACAAAATTCTAATATAATTTTAATCGGTATTACTTCACATGGAAAGTGAATTTTGGCTACGTATGTATATGTTATACAGATAATTTTGTAAATAAACACTGGATCACTGAAAAACAAAAAAGACATATAAAAGCTGCCAGAGGCCCTTCCCTGGTGGTCCAGTAGCTAAGACTCCACAGTCCCAATGTAGGGGGCCCAGGCTTAATCCCTGGTCAGGGAACTAGATTCCATAAGCCGCAACTAAGATCCTGTGCAGCCAAATAAATTATAAAAATACATATATATATATATATATTTTAACTGTGAGAGTAGTTATAGCAGCAGCAGCAGCTCATATTATTAGGATTTACCAAAGGCACTGCCCTAAAGTCTCCCATAGATTGCCTCATCTCATCATCACAGCAGCCATGTAAGGAGGTGTTATTACTATTGCTTTTTATAAATTAAGATATACAGACACAGAGAGGCTACGTAACTTGATCTGGGTCACACAGATGGTATTTGGTAGAGCTGAGAACCTCAACTGGTTTACTGCTTTTGGCCCTATAACAGTGGCCTTGATCTTTACTGCCTCCTCACCTTCAGCTTTCCTTCCTGTCCATCCCCTTTTAGTTTTCCTGAAGCTGCCATGACAAATTACCACAAATTTAGTGGCTGAAATAATACAAAGGTATTAGCTAACAGTTCCGGAAGTCAGAAGTCCAAAATGAGTCTCACTGGGCTCATGTTCATTGTGGACACCCTAGTAG
This sequence comes from Ovis aries, assembly GCF_016772045.2. Taxonomy (NCBI): domain Eukaryota; kingdom Metazoa; phylum Chordata; class Mammalia; order Artiodactyla; family Bovidae; genus Ovis; species Ovis aries. The sequence goes on along the minus strand of NC_056071.1, from coordinate 43,422,751 downwards.
AGAATTCATTTCCTCACCTCTTTACAGCATCCAAAGGCTATCTTTATTCCTTGGCTCTACCATCAAAGCCAGGAACATCAACCGAGTTCTTTTCACATTGCCATATCTCTGGTTCTTTCTCTTCTGCCTCTCTCTTCCATTTATAAGTAACCCTGTGATTACATTAGCTCCACAAGGGTAATCCAGGATCATCTCCCCATCTCAAGATCATCTGCTTAGCAACCTTAATTCCATCTGAAAACTTAATTTCCCCTTTACCATGTCATCTCAAATTTTCACATGGATCTGAGAATTATGGACATCTTGGGGTAGGGGTAGAGATTGTTCTGCCTACCACAAGCCGTAATGCTGGCATTGAAATAATCTTTTCTTATCACTTCAGGTGACCTTTCTTTTCCTTTCTCACCAATTCCAAACTTTTTCATTTATATTTTTATACTCCTGCCTTGTTCTTAAAAATTTGGTATGATTTCAGAATATGTACTATGGGATAGTAAATTGCAATTTAAAAAATCAAATCTGAAGGGAGGATTCTGAGAAGATAATAGATAAGAAGCACCAGGAATATGTCTCCCCACCTGGACAACAATTGTGCTGGTAGAATCTGTCTGATGTAACTATTTTGAAACTCTAGAGTCCACTGAATGTTTGTAACTTCCATGAAACTACTTTCATCAGTTTCAATTCTCAGCACAGCACAGACTATTTATCCTCCATTTTGGGAACCAAAACACCAGGAATTCAAAAGCAACTGTATATATAGGAGAAATGAGAAAGTCACCTCACATGCCTGGGGAAAGACACAGACTTAAAAAGACCTGAGAATTGCAATAACATATAAGGAAAAAGAATCTGAAGAAGGATACATATGTCTGAATCATTTTGCTATACACCTGAAACTAACACATTATAAATCAACTATACTTCAAATTTTCTAATTAAAAAAATTTTTAAATTATAATCTAGGGAAAAAGAGACCCAAGATGACTATAAGTCTACATTTCAGGCTGATTTTTGGCAGAGACAGACTAGCGCAATTTTTTTGCCCTTTCTTTCAAAAATTAACTCATTTTAATTGAAGTATAATTACAGTATTGTGATGATGTCTGCCATACATCAACATAAACTGACCATAGGCATACACGTGTCCCCTCCCTCCTAGACACCCATCCCACCTCCCTCCCCATAAAAACCAAAAGCCATCAAACCTTGGGGAAGGGAGAGAATCTGATTTCCAGAGTTATCATATCACTATATTGAAATGTCCATGTTATCAACAGCAACAGAAAAAATATCACAAGGCATACAAATAAACAGGAATGTTGGCCCATTCAAAGAAAAAACCCACACCAACAGAACTGTACCAGAGAAAAAACAGATGGTGGACCTACTACACAAAGACTGTTTAATAACTGTCAAAAAGATGGTTAAAGAACTAAAAGAAGACACAGAGAATGTCAATAAGGAGATAGAAAACCTAAAAAGAAACTCTAGAGTTACAAAGTGTAATAACTAAAATGAAAATTTCAAAGGCAGATTTGAGCAGGCAGAAGAAAGAATAAGCAAACTTAAAGATAGGATGATGGAAATTAGCAAGTCTGAGGAATGGAAAGAAAAAAAGATTAAAGAAAAGTTAACTGAGCTAAAGGGAACAGTGGGACACCTTTAAGGAAACCACCATGCACACTACAAGAGTTTCAAAACAAGGGAAAGAAAGGGGAAGAGATTATTTGAAGAAAATAACAGCTGAAAACTTCCCAAGTTGGATAAAAAGCATGAATATAAACAACCAAACTCAGCAAACTCCAACTAGGTGATCTTGAAGAGAGCCACACCAAGGGACATTGTAACCAAACTGTTGAAAGACAAAAGACAGAACCGTGAAAGCAGCCATAGAAACAACACATCACATATGGACAAGTGATCCTCAGTAAGTTTATCTGCAGATTCCTCATCAGAAACCTTGAAGCCCAGAAGGCAGTGGACTGATACAGTCAAAGTACTAGAAGATAAAATCTGTCAACCAGGAATCCTATACCTGGCAAAAGTAACCTTCAAAAGTGAGAGAGAAATTAAGGTATTCCCAGATAAACACAATCTGAGAGAGTTTATTAACACTAGCCCTGTCCTACAGGAAATGCTAGAGTTCTGCAGGTAGAAATGAAAGGACACTGGACAGTAACTCAAAGTCATATGAAGAAATAAATATCTCACTGAAGGTATATACATGGGCTAGTATTATTATAGAAGTGCTTTGTAATTCTGCTTTTAATACATTAAAAAAAACAATTACTAGTCTAAAAGCTAGCATTATTATAACTTTGCTTTGTAACTCCACATTTTGTTTCCTATTCAATTTAAGTGATGAATAATAAATAAAAATTATAACTGATTTTGGACATAGTGTATAAAGATGTAATTTTGTGACACCAATAACAAAGGAATGGGGATGGAGCTGTACCAGAAGAAGAGTGTTTGTATGTTACTGAATTTAAACTGGTATAAATTCAAATTAGAATGCTGCAGTTTAGATTATCAAATGTAATCCTCATGGCAACCACAAAGAAAATAGTTAAAGAATATACACAAAAAGAAATGAGAAGGAAATTAAGATGCTTTACTACAAAAAAAAAATCAGCTAAACACAAAAGAAGACAGCAGTGTGGGAAGTGAGGGACAAAAAAAGTATAAGGCATATAGAAAACAAACAGCAAAATAAAATTAGCAGTTATTACTTTGAATGTAAATAGATTCAGTTCAGTTCAGTCGCTCAGTCGTGTCCGACTCTTTGTGACCCCATGAACCGCAGCACGCCAGGCCTCCGTGTCCATCACCAACTCCTGGAGTCCACCCAAATCCATGTCCATTGAGTCAGTGATGCCATCCAACCATCTCATCCTCTGTCGTCCCCTTCTCCTCCTGCCCTCAATCTTTCCCAGCATCAGAGGGTCTTTTCAAATGAGTCAGCTCTTTGCGTCAGGTGGCCAAAGTAACTCTCCAACTAAAAGACAGGGATTGCAGACTTCCCTGGTGGTCCAGTGGAAGAATGGTTAAGAATCTGCCTGTTGGGCCTCCCTGGTGGCTCGAGGGTAAAGAATCCTCCTGCCGATGCAGGAGACACAAATTCAATTCCTGATCCAAGAAGATCCCATACGCCGTGGGTCAACTAAGCCCATGTGCCACAACTACTGAGCATGTGCTCTAGAGCCCAGGAGCTGCAGCTACTGAAACCCATGTGCCTAAAACCTATGCTCCTCAACAAGAGAAGTCACCACAATGAGCAGTGCACGCATAGCTACGCAGCTAGAGTGTAGTCCCCACTCACTGCAGCAACAAAGATCCAAAACAGCCAAAAATAAATAAGTAAATAAAAGAATATAAAAAGAATCTGCCTGCCAATACAGGGGACATGGGTTCGACCCACGGTTCAGGAAGGTCCCACATGCCGCAGAGCAACTAAGCCGACGTGCCACAATTACTGACCCTGAGCTCTAGAGCCCTTGAATTGAAACTACTGAGCCTGAGTACCACAGCTACTGAAGCCCGAGTACCTAGAGCCTGTACTCTGCAATAAGAGAAGCCACCACAGTGAGAAGCCCACTCACAACAACAAAGACCTGGCACAGCCAAAACTTTTAAAAATTAAAAAAAAAAAAGGCAGAGATTGGCAGAATGGATTTAAAATAATGATCCAACTAGATGCTCTCTACAAGAGACTCACTTTATTATTTTTTAATATTTATTTATTTGGCTATTCTGGGTCTTTACTGTAGCATGTGGGGTTCAGTTCCCTGACCACGGATTGAACCTGGGACCCCTGTATTGGGAACATTGAGTATTAGCCACTGGACCACCAGGGAAGTCCCCAAGACTCACTTTAGATCAAAAGACAAAAATAAGTTAAAAGTGAAAGGATTGGAAAAGAGTGCAAATAGTAACCAAGGAAGATTAGAGATGGCAATACTAGTATCAGACAAAATGTTTTAAATAAAAAAAAGGTTGCAAGAGTTAAAGAACAGTCTATATTAACAAATGTTGCATATATCAAGACATAACAATTACAAAATTTTATGCACCTAATAACAGACCACCAAAATACATAAATTGACAAAATTGAGGGAAAAATAGTTCCACAATAACAGTTGAAGACTTTGGTACTCCTCTCTCAATAACTGATAGAACAAAGAGTAGAAGACAGGTAAGAAGAGGGCTTGAACAACACAACAAACAACTAGATCCAACAGATAGATATAAATAGAACACTTTACCCAACAACAGAAAACACATTCTTCTCAAGTACACATGAGACATTCTCCAGGATAAATCATGCTAGGCCACAATTGTCTCAATAGACTAAAATAATAGTATTACCTAAAATATCTTCTCCGAACAAGGTAAAATTTGAAATCAATAAAAGAAGCAAAATTGGAAATTCAGTAAATGTGTGGAAATTAAACAACACACTCTTTTAAAAAAAAATCAAAAAAGGAGTCACAAGGAACATTAGAAAATACTTGCAAACTAATAAAAATGAAAACACAACATACCAAAACTTATGCAAGGCAGCAAAAGCAGTGGAAAGGGGAAATTTTATAACTATTAGCAGTTACATTAAAAAATAAGAAATTTCTCTTGTTAGATAAATAACCTAACTTTACAACTTATGAACCTAAAAAAGCTAGTGGAAGAAAGGAAATAATAAAGATTAGGGTGGAGATAACCATAATAAAGGGTAGAAAACAGTAGGGAAAAAAATAAATCAATGAAACCAAAAATACCAACAAAATTTTTTAAATACCAACAAAATTTACAAACCTTTAGCTAGAATGACTAGGACAAGGGAGAGAAGACACAAATTACTAAAACAAAATAAATGAAAGTGGGGACACTATTAGTGAATCTATATAAATAAAAAGGATTGTAAGAAAGTACTATGAATAATTGTATGTCCACAAACAGTATAACCTAGATGAAATGAACAAATTCCTAGACACACAAAACCTACCAAGTCTGAATCATAAAGGAATAGAAAAAGTGAATAGACTTAATGAGATTGAATCAGTAGTCAAACCTCCCCTCCCAACAAATAAAAGCCCTGGGCTTAATGGCTCAGTGGTAAATGCTACCAGACATTTAAACAAGAACCAATACCAAACATTCTCAAACTTTTCAAAACATTGACAAGGAGGGAACACTTCCAAATTTATTCAACTAGACCAGTATTACTATAGTACCAAAGCCAGGAAAAGACACTGTAAGAAAACTACAGGCTAATCTCTCTTATGAACAGTGATGCAAAAATCATCAATAAAATAATAGTAAGCCAAATTAAGCAGCATATTAAAAGGATTACACAGCATGACCAAGTGGAATTTATTCCTTGAATACACGGAGGGTTCAACATATGAAAATTTGACCAGTATAAATACACCACATTAACAGAATGAAGGAAAAAACCTTCATGATGCATTTGGCAAATTCAATGCCCTTTCACTCTATAAAGAAAAACCTCTCAAACTAGGAATAGAAAGAAAATAAATAAATAAAAGGCATCCAAATCAGAAAGGAAGAATTAAAATTATCTTTGTTCACAGACGATACGCTCTTATATGTATACAACCCTGCCGCTGCTGCTGCTGCTAAGTCACTTCAGTCGTGTCCGACTCTGTGCGACCCCATAGACGGCAGCCCACCAGGCTCCCCCGCCCCTGGGATTCTCCAGGCAAGAACACTGGAGTGGGTATACAACCCTCAGAGTCCTCAAAAAACCTGTTAGAACTAATAAATTCAGCAAATAGCAGGATACAAACTGAACACAGAAAATTCAGTTGCATTTCTATTAATACACACTAAGATGAACAGACTGAAAAGGAAACTGTAAAACAAAACATTTAGGAATTAACTTACTATGGAGGTTAAAGACATACAATAAAAACTATAAAACATTGCTGAAAGAAATCAAAGAAGCCATAAATAAATGGAAACACATCCCAGGTTCATGAATGAGAAGACTAAATATTAAATTTTTAATATTGAAAATGCCTATTGTACTCAAAATGATCTACACAGTCAAGGCAATTCCTATCAAAATCTCAATGACACTATTTTCAGAAATAGAAAAATCTATCCTCAAATTCACATGGAATCTCAAGGAACCATCTTGAGAAAGAAGAACAAAGTTGGAGGTCTCACACATCCTGATTTCAGAACTTACTACAAAGCAATAGTAATCAAAAAGTATGGTACTGGTCTATAGACATATGGACCAACAGAATAAAATAGAGACCTGGAAATTAACCCTTGCATAGATGGTCAATTGATTTTCAACAAGGGTAGCAAAACCAATGGGGAAAGGACAATCTTTTCAACTAGTGGTGCTGGGAAAACTGGATAGCCACATTAAAAGAATGAAGCTGGACTCTTGCCTAATACCAAACAGAAAAATTAACTCAAAATGGATCACAGAACTAAACATAAGGCCTAAACCATAAAACTGTGAGAAGAAAACAGCAAAAGCTTTACTACATTGGATTTGGCAATGATTTCTTGGAGATGACACCAAAGACATAGGCAACAAAAGAAAAACTAGATAAGTTGGACTTCATGAAAATCGACAACTATTGCGCATAAAAGGACATTTTCAACCATGGTTTCCTGCTTCAACAATGCTTGGGCAGGGACTTCCCTGGTGGTCCAGTGGCTAAGACTCCACACTCCCAATGCAGGAGGCCTGGGTTCAATTCCTGGTCAGGGAACTAGATCCCACATGCAGCAACAAAGATTTAGGGCAGCCAAATAAATAAGTAAAACAACGCTTGGACAGAACAGGTGTTAATCTCCCATGCCTGCTGGTGCTCAGAGCCAGCCCTTCAACTCTCCTTACAGAGCTCTCAGGCTGCCCCAAAGCCCACACGCCACCCCACCCCACGGCCCCTGCTGCTGCTCTAGTGTTGGGCTGCCTTCACCTCCTCTCCTTGTCACTTCCCTGACCACTGAGGTCCCTCGCTGGAGGGCCAGAACCTCCAACAGGACTCAGAGGCCACCATCAACTGCCAGATCAACCCGGAGCCCTACACTTCCAACCTCTGCCTGTCCATGTCTCACTACTTTGGCTGCAATCCTGTGGCTCGGCAGAACTTTGCCAAATAGTTTCTTCACCAGTCTCGTGAGGAGGGGAAACATGCTGAGAAACTGATGAAGCTGCAGAATCAATGAGGTGACCACATCTTCTTCCAAGATACCAAGGAACCAGATCCTAAGGACCGGGAGAAGGAGCTGAACGCAGTGGAGTGTCTGTTACCCTCGGGAAGCGTGAATCAGTTGCTACTGGAGCTGCAAGAACTGGCCACTGATAAGATCAACCCCCACTTGTTGACCTCATTGAGACTCATTACCTGAATAAGCCAGGTAATACAAAGAACTGGGTGACCACATAACTGATTTACACAAGATGGACTTCACAACACTCTGAAAGTGTTTTTTGGGGGGTAACCTTTACCTTTTCTATAGGTTGTACCCAAACATCTACTTAAATTCTTTTGTACCATTCTTTCAAATGAAGCAATTTGGTACCCCTCCAAAAAAACACTCAGAGTGAAAATGCAACTCATGAAAGGAGAAAATACTTGCAAATCATGTATCTGATAAGGGATTAATATTAAGAGTCTATAGAGAACTCCTAAAACTAAACAACAAAAACCAAATAACCCGATTCAAAAATGGGCAAAGGACTTGAATAGACACTTCTTCAAAACAGCTATTCAAATGGCCAATAAGCACATGAAAAGATGGGCAACATCACTAATCGTTATGTAAATGCAAATCAAAACTACAATGAGGAACCCCTTCACATCCATTAGGTAACTACCATCAAAGAAATAAATAAATGTTGGCAAGGATGTGGAGAAATTAGAACCCGTGTGCATTACATGCGTGACTATAACACGATACAGCCACTGTAGAAAGTAGCATGGTGGTTCCTCAAAAAAAAATTAAATATAGACTTGGCATATAACCCAACAATTCTACTTCTGGATATATGCCCAAAGGAATTAAAAGCAGTGTCTCAAAGATATATTTACACACCCACATTCACAGCGGCTTTATTTGCAAAAGCTAAATTTTGGAAGCAACCCAAGAGTTCACGGACAGATGAATGAATAAGCAAAATGTGCTCTATGCATAAAGGGAACATTTTTCAGTCTTAAAAAGGAAGGAAATGCTGACATACTCTACAGCATGGATGAACCTTGAGCCTGTTATGCTAATTGAACTGAAAAGTGAAGGCACTCAGTCGTGTCCGACTCTTTGCGACCCCGTGGACTAGAGCCTACCAGGCTCCTCCATCCACGGGATTTTCTAGGCAAGAGTACTGGGGTGGAGTGCCATTGTCTTCTCCAGGGTTTCTTTCCTACTCAGTGATCGAACCCAGGTCTCCCACCTTGTAGGCAGATGCTTTACCGTCTGAACCACCAGGGAAGATCTAAGTCAGTCACAAAAAGACTAGTACTGTATGATTCCATTTGTATGAGGTAGTCTAAATTATAGTAAGTAGAATGGCAGTTGCCAGGGACTGAGGGGAGAGGGAAATAAGAAGTCATTGTTTAATGGCTGTGGAGTTTCGGTTTTGTAAGATGAAAAGAGTTTTGAAGATGGATGGTGGTGACAGCTGCTCAACAATATGGATGTAATTAATACCACTGAACTGTTACTTAAACATGATTAAGATGGCAATTTTTATGTTATGTGTATTTCACAATTTTAAAAATTTGAAAAAAGATCAGGGCTAATTCAGGTCAAATCCAGTATGCAAATATATAGACCTTAAGTTTCTAGGCAGTTAGTAAATTAAGCAACAAATTTGACTTACCATCCCTCTACTACCTCTCAAACTCCTGGGACATATATTTTACAAACAAGCTTCCCTATGTATTCACCGAGTGAGAGAAAAGTATACTTTATATGGGCAAACTGTCTTAAGCTTGAGTGTAGAATAAATTTATTTCACACACGTAAAGTCTCAAAAAACTTACACCCAACTTACATCCCTTTACCAAAGGGATAGCAGGGGATGGGGGAGTGTAAATTAGGATCCTGGGATTAACATATATACATTACTGCATATAAAATAGGTAAACAACAAAGACCTACAGTATAGCACAGGAAACTATACTCAATATCTTATAATAACTTACAATGGAAAAATATGAAAAAGAATATATGTATATACATATATATGTATATATATATAACTGAATCACTTTGCTGTATACTAACACAACATTGCAAATTAACTATACTTCAATTTTTAAAAATTTACATCCCAACCATTCTTTCTTAGCACACTACTATATGACAAAAGTTAGCCCTTAACTGCTACTATGAGGTATCATGTATTTTTTCCAAACTCTTCACAGAACTGATTACAAACCCCCTCAGGAAGGGACCACAGTTTATATTTCAACAGGATTTTGAGACTGTATTTGTACCACAGCAGAGATTCAGTACCTGTTATTTATTCCAGAGGTATTACAAACAGTAAGTGAATCTTCCATTAGCAGAGAGAAGGGGAGGAATGGAGTCAGTTAGGACATGGGGAGTGCTAAGGCTCATTTCTGCAGCTCTTCACCCAGCAGCCCTCCATTAACTGGTCTCACCTAGTCTAGCCAATTTTACCTCTAGTTCTTGCCAACACACACTTTCCCAGAAATAATCATTATTAATATTCTCCATGATAAGCAGTCATATTTAATTATAGAATTAAAAACGTGGGCAGTATCTCTTGCTTAAATTTCAAAAATCTTCTTGGAATCAGACAACAAATAGCTGTGCCCCACTTCCAAGGAAAGATGGTCTCTGCAGTTCCACTAAATCCCGGTAGGTGGCGCTGGCACAGTACAAACCAGTTCCAGTTTGCCCTTGTTTATGGAAAGAATCTATCTTCTTTTGCCAATAAGGTTATAAAATGTATTTTTAGTGTGACTTGATGGGCCATAGCTGTAACTTAACAATATCGGAATCAAATTCTGATACCTAATCAAACGGACGTAAGCTCTATTAGATTTCGATTAGCATTCATTCTGATTTGATTATAAGGCTTCAACCATTCAAATGGCTAATAAGGAGACATTTAGATAATTGCAGCTGTCTGGGGTTATTGCATTTGCTATCATTTCCACAGAGTGATTCATGTACAGACTGGGCCATAAAAGTTGTTTTTGTTGGTGGAGACAAGAAACGAGGGTTTATTGGGGTGGGGGCACTGTGAAACATTTTGCTGTTGTGGTCTGGCATTTGGGATTGTTTTTTCTTTTTCCTTTTTTTTTTTTTTAATGGCATTGTTTTTTAATTAGAAGGGAAATACGAGTGTAGGGTGCTTGCCATTTAGCTGTTTTCCAAAAAGGTAGTCTCAATTCTGCATCCACAATACTGTTTCATTTGGCAAAAGAAGAGAGACATTGGCCAAGTTTCCTTTTCCTCTCTTTTAATTGAACTGACTTTCATTTGAACTGAGCAGATTAACCACATCAAAACTCAGCTCCCGCACAAAGGCCTTCAGTAAGTATAACTGGGGTCTCTCTTCTCACTTAATGTCCTTCCTAGGTGCAAACTGGAGGTGTTTTACCAAAGCTGCTAGACCACTTAGTGAGGATATTGAGACACACTTTAAATATAAAAGGAGTACTTGAACTAACTGACCTTCAAGGTCACTTCAGCCCCCACCACCTAAGATTCTAGAGATCAACAAAAAATGCCCCTGTGCCAAAGAGCCCCCAGACTCCAGGAGTGGGACAGGTCATCTAAGCTCCTAGAGCATCCCACATGTGGTATATTTTTCTGGATGGGACAGAGTTGCTGTTCCAGAGAGGTGGGGAAACTCACCCTTTACGCTACATGGGCCACTAAGAGCCTGAAATTCAAGTCTGGAAAGAAAAGTCATCAGTGAAAACTCATTTGTTCTTAAATCCAATACTTAATCATTTTTACCCACAGATAACTTACTAATTTGTCAATATTAGTATTAGCTTCAAAACTATATTCCACTCAAGGAAACAGATATATACTCTGAAGACTCAAAACCAAATTGTGAGGGGAGCTTAGAATTCTCTTTTGTTCTGCTAGAAAATACGTCTCATGTCCCGACATGAAAACATAAATTCTCATAAATATTCCTCTATTCTCAGAGGCCTAGGATATAACCCCCCAGACTCCAGGACTACATCTTTCTGGTCTTGCGTGTTGCGGCAGGACCTAGTCTGAGACTTCACAGACCACAAACACCTTGCTGTGCTATAGATCCAATCCTATTCGAGGTCAGACTGTATGTGTGAGAATGTAAGAAAAAGCAAAGCTTTCTTAGCACAATGTTCCATCAAGCCTAATAGTTTGCCTTCTATACATTCGAATATAAATTCAATAATCTTCCAGAAAGACAAACATCCTAGGCTGTCCTTTAAAGCATTGGGTTTTTTCTTTCCCCAATACAGGTGGTTGTGGGGTGGGCCAGGATCCAAAAGTCTTGACCATAAAAAGAATGCAGACTGACAAACTGAAGGTCTGAGCCACCGCCCAAGACTCCTGTGGGTGGGGTCCGTTTTTCCCAGAAGTGCGGACAATGTCATTTGTAATACAGAAAAAATGTGGCACACACTGCCAGGGCAATTCTCTCAGCATTGAGTGAAGAGATGGGGGTGGGATAGGGCATGAATGAGGAAGGCGGGATGGGGCCGTGCATAGACACATGGAGAAGGTGATCAGAGAAACGCATGTCCTCCTAGGCCTGTCTCTGCAGACCGGCCTGTGGGCAATTGTTTGGAGAAGAAAACAAGCAGCTGAGCAAACTCCTTAGCCGCTCTGTGGAGGGAATTTCTATAACCCTTCAGTATCCCTAGAGCCAGAGCTCAAGTTTGGGACCTAATGTTCCCTTAGCAATAGATAATACGGTTTAGTCCAAGAGAAATGGAGTAACTTTTTAGGGAGGAATTTCCTAAATGTGAAAAATCCTTTCCTAAGATCCCAGCATTGACCTGGCTTTCTGAGATCTCTGACTTCATTTCCTATTGCTCTTCCCCTGACTCACTCCACTTCACCCACAGTGCCTCCCTGCCGTGTTTCCAAGAGGGCCCACCTCAGGGCCTTTGCACTCACCCAGCTCACTCTCTCCCTTCCTTCAGGTCTTCGCCGTTGCCCTCTCCTCTTCCCAGCCACCCTGCTTAAAATTTCAATATGTCCTGCTGCCCTGACATTTCTACTCCTTTCTCTGACTTCATTTTTCTCTTAAACACCCTCACTAGTGTAGTCTATATTTTACTTATTTATCTGGTATATTTCTGTCTCCTAAACAAGGTAAGCTCCCTGAGGGCAGAGTTTTGGACTGTATCTCCCATGCCAAGAAAAGTCTAGAACAGCGTGCGCACTCAGGGCAGAGCTTTGAATGAATCAAGTCCAGTTCCATATTCATACTTTCCACAGGGACACTGACTCACATGAATTTCTTTCCAAGTGAATTACTATCCTGAGAGTTTCTTAGAGAACGGTCAAGCATCCTGGGAAACCCAGCTGCTTTCTAAAATCCTCCCTACTTTTAAGTGTTCAGAAGCATCTAGAGCAGTGGTTCTCAAAGTGTGGTCCCCGGCCAGAAGCAATAAAGGACTTAGAGCTTGTAAGAAAGACATTTTCAAGCCCTACCCAGGACCTACTGAACAAAGATCTCCAGAGGTGGGGGCATGGGAGAAGGGGGGTGAGGCAATCTAGTTTTAAAAGCCCTCTGTTGACTCTAAGGCAAGCTGCAGTTTGAGAACTAACCACTGAGTAAACAGCGGAGGGCTAAATTATCTAGAGATATGGATTCTAGTCCTGGTCGACTTAGTTGTGTGACCTAAATTGGTCACATCCAACATCCCTTAGCTGGGTACATCCCTTAACCTCATCGACCTTGTCTCTTCACCTACAAAATAAAATAGCTGCTAGATTTTTCTTCCATGATTTCAATGTACTACTGGTAAATCTTGCAATCACAGCCCTGAAGGACCTCTTTACTTAACCTTATAAATGTGTATTTGAAGTAATTCAACATTCTATCATAAGGAAAACTTTATTTTCTTTCAATCTGGCCTTTTCTCAAGTTTCCTGAATTGGTGAGCAATCTGTACAGTCACACAATCTTGCCACACTGGACTCCTCTTCCAATGACCATCTTCTCATACCTCTCGCCTTTTTCAGCTTCTGGGACAGCCCCTCTTCCGATTTCCCTCCCGTCTCTTGAGCTGTTCTCAGATTTTTTGCTGGCTTCTTACCCTCAGTTTCTTAAGTGCTGGTGTTCGCATCTTGATTCTTAGAATCTACACGCAATTCTGGGTGACTTTGTCTTCACCCTGACTTCAGCTATTTCTCAAGTAAGCTGACGACTCCCAAATATTTTATTCTCTTAGAAATCTCCACATTTCTAGGTCCCCTGAGATTAAAACACCCAACAGAGAACCCATCACTTCCCCCACCCACTCTTCTTCCAATTTCCCCACTAAGCAGCCCAGGTCAGGAACTAGAAGCTCCTGATGCCTCCTTCTCTCTCCTTGCCTCTCATCCTCTCTGTCCCCACTCTGGGATCTCTTTAGCCATCTCTTTCCTCACTTCCCAGTCACTGCCTTTCACTGGCCGCCAGCTTCATGCCTAATCCTCTCCAGTCTGTTTGCCACACTGTCCCCCAAAGCACACTGATGGCAGCCACCACGTAAACCCCCCAGGGACCTTCCTGGTGGTCCAGCAGTTGGGACTCTGCACATCCACTGCAAGGGGCCTGGGGTCAGTCACCAGGTGGGGAACTAAGATCCCTCATGCTGCTCGGTGCAACCAAAAAAAAGAAAAAAAAGTTTTTAATTTAAACAAAACCCCCCAGGGGCTCTCCATAGGTTTCAAGGCACTGTTCCAGCTTCTCTGCTCAGTCACATGGATCTGCCTCATCTCCTTCCTGCCCACACTCTTGTCTCCCCGCCCCACACCAGCCCACGTGCAACTGCTTGTTTCACATTTGGGCGCTTCTCCACAGACTCCACCTTCTCCTGGGCCTTCTCCCCACTTTTCTGACTGACTTTCACTTGTCCCTTAAAACCTGTCCTTTATCATCTCACACCTGTCAGAATGGCCATCATCAAAAAGAACACAAATAACAAATGCTGGGGAAAATGTGGGAAGAAGGGAACCCTTTCACACTGCTGGTGGGAATGTAAATTGGTGCAGCCACTATGGAAAACAGTATGGGAGGTTCCTCAAAAAACTGCAGACAGAGTTACCATATGACCCAGCAATTCCACTCCTGAGTATACATCTGAAAGGAAGAAAAACACCAATTTGAAAAGATACATGCACCCCAATATTCACAGCAGCATCATTTACAACTGCTAAGATTTGGAGGCAACCTAAGGGCCCGCAACAAATGAAGGGATAAAGAATATGTGGTGTATATATATTTTTTGTCGTTTAGCCGCTAAGTCTTATAGGACTTTTTGTGTCCCACAGGCTTCCCTGTCCTTCACTATCTCCTAGTATTTGCTCAAATTCATGTCCATTGAGTTGATAATGCTAACTAACCATCTCATCCTCTGCTTCCCCTTCTCTTTTTGCCTTCAAATTTTCCCAGCATCAAGGTCTTTTCCAGTGAGTCGGCTCTTCATATCAAGTGGCCAAAATAGTGGAGCTTCATCATTAGTCCTTCCAATGAATATTCAGAGTTGATTTCCTTTTAGGACTGATATATATGTGTGTGTGCGTGCATATATATATTCCATATATATGGAATACAACCCAATGGAATACTACTCCATCAGGAAAAAAGAATGAAATTTTGCCATTTGTAACAACATGGATGGACTTGGAGGGTATTATGCTGAGTGAAATAAATCAGACATAGAGACAAATATTGGATGATATCACTGATCTGTGGGATCTAGAACAATACAACCAACTAGTGAATATAACAAAAAATAAACAGACTCACAGACACAGAGAACAAACAAGTGGTTATAGTGTGGAGAGGGAAGGCGGAAGGGGCAATATAGGGTATGCGAATTAATCGATCCAAATTACTATGTATAAAATAAATAAGCTACCAGGATATATGTACAACACAGGGAATATAGGCAATATTTTACAATAACTATAAATGGGGCATGACCTTTAAAATTGTGAATCACTATATTTGACACCTGTAACTTTCATAATACTATACATCAACTATACTTCAGTTAAAAAAAAAACAACTCCTTGACCAACCCTCACAGCCTGCCTTAATTTCCCTAATTCTATGCTCCCAGAGCACTTTGTTCTTACTTCAACCTCAGCCTTTATCACTCCTTACTCAAATCACTCCTGGATCTGATTCTCTCCCTAGCAGCCTATGAGTTCCCTAACAGCCAGGAACCTATATATATATATATAATTTTTGTGTGTGTATCTTCAGACACCAGCAGTGCCTGGCAGAAGAGTGCTTAATAAACGCTTGACAAATTAATGTTTTTTTTTCCTTTATATACACAACACTTTTTCTCTAGGGATCTGCTCTTTTCGTATTAGTCAAGTGTGTCAGTATGTCACATTTCCTTTAGCGTAACCAGTCCTTTGACTAAACATAGCCGCAGGCAGTTTGGGACAGACGTCTATGCTGGATCCTGGATCACAAACTAAGAAAGCGAATTTGCTCAGCAGGAAAGACTCTGATGGGAGGCCTGGGGTAAGAAGGAAGGCCAGCCTGTCTGTGGGGGCTGTGACATTTTGAAAGCACCAAATTCACTGTCACCTCGAGCTTTTCCTGTGGGGCAAAAGGGGTGACAGAGGCGGGGGCTTTTGTCTTCTCTTGTGGGCAGATTTCCCCTGTGAGTTTTCCTTTTGTGGTGCCTGTGGCCACGAAAGAGCCTTCCCCAGGAACCCCCACCTATTTTTAGCCTCAGTTCAACACCCTACAGACAGCACCCCTCTCATGCACCTCTATGTTAATTTTCAATCCTGCTGTTGCCAAGATGAATCACCCAGGGCTGGCCTGATGAATTGCTAGACCTGAAGTGAGAAGACAGACTTGAAGTGAGAAGGTAAAAACCTTTAACAGTGGAAAGTTGCAAAGATGCCCTGACATCTAACACATCTAAGCCTCCCTGTACTTCTTTTACAAAACTGTCTTGTGTATGGTCACATGTCGTGTTATTTGAATGAAGTTCTCTGTGATCCGGCTCTTGAGATTTAGAGCCTGCACTGAATGACCTGAACTCCTCACTAGGATTTGCTCTTGGAGGAAAACTCATCTGGGAAATGAATTGTTCTAGATGTTGCCTGAATGAGGTATATGACACACCATCTATCGTTCTTGGGCTTTTTAAGTACTGATTATGTTAGTTGGTGCTTGCTTCCACCTCACATATAGTAAAATTGGAATGATACAGAGAAGATTAGCACGGCTCCTACACAAGGATGACACGCAAATTCGTGAAGCGTTCCATATTTTGGGGGTTTCCCTGGTGGCTCAGCTGGTAAAGAATCCATCTGCAATGGGTGAGACCTGTGTTCGATCCCTGGGTTGGGAAGATGCCCTGGAGAAGGGAAAAGGCTACCCATTCCAGTGTTCTGGCCTGGAGAATTCCATGGACTGTATAGTCTATGGGGTCACAAAGAGTTGGACGTGACTGAGCGACTTTTTTTTTTTAATGTTAGTTGCTGTATGCTTTGTGATACAAGGTCAAGCTCTTGAGATATATTTTGTGTTGAAAATGTTCCTGCTTCTAATAGATCACCCTGGAAGGACAGCTATCCCTCCACTGAGTCCAGCCCAACCATGTGTCCATAGGCCTTCAGCCTTGCAGTCCACTGATGGGAGCTCTGATGAGGCACCGCCCTGCTGGGCAACCTCTCAATCAACTAGGTTGATTCCCATTCAGCCTTCTTCTCCTCATTCCAATATGTCCCCCAAGGATTTCTGCCATGGGAAATACTCTAGGCAAATGCTTATCTTTCCTATAACCTAGAGCTTCTGCCTCAACTTAGTCTTTGATCTCTTGTGCTGAGGAACTGGACTAAATCATAAGCAAGCTTCCAGGACCTCATCTATCTCTGTACTGAGGGTTCTGAGGGGGAGTCATCTGCCTTATTTATCCTGGGTCCCACCTTAGAGGGTACCCTCATGGAGCAGAGAGGAAAGAAGAGAAGTGAGGCACCATCTAGGTCTATTTGCAGTCTCTTCACTCCTCTTATTAATGCTCTAGTCCCCTGATGGGCTGAGTTCTAGAATGGCTCTGGGTTGGCCCCCTGTCCTCCTCATAGTCAACACTTCCTTCCTCTGTAAAATGAGAGTGGTAACACCTTACTCCACGGCAGAAGCTGGACCAGATGAGCTTGAGACAGTTTCCAGACAGAGAAGAGTTGATTGGATGAAGAATGAGGTATTAACAGAAGAGTCGAAGAACAAGTATCGGGACTTCCCTGGTCGCCCAGGGACTAAGAATCTGCCTTCCCATTCAGGGAAAGAGGGTTCCATCCCCAGTCAGGGAACTCAGATCCCACATGCCATGGGGCAACTAAGCCTGCGCTCCACAGGTACTGAGCCCAGAGTGCTACGCAGCCCACACACCACAACTGGATAGCAGCCCCAGTGCTGCAATTAAGACCCGACACAGGCAAAATAAATAAATATTTTTAAAATTACCATTTTAAAACAGAACAATTATGTTAGCTCTGAAAAGAGGATGCTGGCACTTTAAACAATGGACTGAACAAAAGAAACACAGAAGACATGAATTTTCTCCACCCCTCCCAGCAGGGCTCGTTCCACCCCCATCTCTGTGTCCAACTAGAGTCGAAAGGGGACACCGAGCAATAACTAAGCAGTAAGAGTCAACGTGTGACCTCAGACCCCATGTACAAGCCAGGCCATAAGAATCAGAAGGATTCAAGACGGGCCAGAGTCCTCTGGGGAAAGGAACAGAGGGAAAGACTCTTGGAAAGGGAAGGTCCTGGCAAGGAAGTAGTAGAAGGAAGCTGGTCCCTGGGCAGGGAAGGACAGCAGAGGATATATCCCAATACAGACCAGATCCCCAGGAGCAGAATGGTGGTGCTGGGAAGAAATGGGGACCAGGGTGGCCAAACTGGGCGGACTCTAACTCTGGAGGGCTGTGAATCCTGCCTGAGGAGCTCGACTCTGTCCTGCAGGTCATGGTAAGTCATTAGAGATCCTGTTACAGGAAATAACAGGACAAAAATGTGTGTTAGTGAAAGGAAATGTAATTGTCTCATTGTAACCCTCTGATACTATTTGAATTTTTTAACCACTTTTTCAACCAAGTGCAAATTCTGTGTTTATATATTTTTATTACTACAGAAAATATAACACATAATTTGTGCCGTTACCTTTGAAAAAGTTTTAAGTAGGAACAGTCAAGCCACATTGTCAGAGTGTACACAGGGGATGGGTCTGAATGCTGGCTTGGCTTTCTGGGTAAGTGACTTAACCTTTCAAAACAGAGAACGATCTCCATCTAGGACAACGCTTCTGAAGATTAAATAGATAAAGTACATCAAGTGCCAGCCATGGTAAGTGTTCAGTAAATTTAGTATACATAACTTGAGAGGCTACTGTCAAAAAACAAGGCCTACAGTAATATGGGGACAATGGAAACAGGACACGGGTTGGAGTCATATCAAAAGTAGGATACACTGAACTGACCGGCTAGAGGGATTTCAGGAGCAGGAGTATGCACAGCTTTCCGGGGAACTGTGATAAATGATGCACTCGAGTCACACCTAAATACCCAGTCCCTGGGCACATCTTCCACCCAACTTGCCGGAAATCCCATCCTTAAGAAAATGTGGGTCCTCGGAGAAGTTATTCCACGGACGGCCTGAAGATGTCGCTGCAGACAATACCATCCATACTGAGCTCCTCATCCTGTCTGGATTCTGCCATTCCAGCAGGAAAATTCCACTGTGGCTCTGTACTCCACCCCGAATTTCAGCTGCTGCTCCTCTCTCTCCTGTGAACACTCATCCTGCCCTCTCCCTCCTGCCCTGATGCCCTGGCCACCTGGGGGTGACTCTGAGCCCTTCCAGACAGCAGAGCCTACCTTGTCACCAGGCTGTGCGTGGGCTTCCCTGCGTCTCTCCATCATCACATTTGTGTAGATTATTTACCGAGACCGGCACCCGTGCTCTCACCCCTAAGCACGTTCCCCGAGCCTCCTGAGTTTCAATCAGTGAGCGTAGGGGTACACGGATTACTTGTCTCCTGTGCTCTTTATATTCTCTTCTAAATGGCCCATTTTTCAAATATTAGCATTAAAGATTTGGTGACGCATACATTTGCCTCATTTGCTGAAAATGCCGGTGTTCTTGGTTAAAATAATCCCTGAACTGTGGCCTATATAAACAGCCGTGGGATATAGGAAATGATGAGCATTTCGGAGCCAAGCTGAGTGATTTATCCAGAGGGAATATGTCACAGTCATGGGACTGGATTCTGATGGCTGAGACTCAGCAACAAAGGGAAAATGTCCCACATTAGTTTCCCCCTTTCTCCCTGCTCACGGCTTCTGTTTGGAACCCTTCCTCTTTCTCTGTCCCTCATTTGTTTTCAGCATCTAATAATCAGCCTAAGAGTATAAGATTAACAAAAATATACTACTACATATAAAATAGATAAGCAACAAGGATTTACTGTTTGGTCCAGGGAACAATATTTAGTATAATAACCTATAATGGAAAATAATATGAAATATATACATTATACATGTACATATATGAATATACCTGAAACTAATATAATATTGTAAATCAATTATACTTCAATTGAAAAATTAAAAATAAAAAGCCTAAGAGTAACATTCAGAATCAATTTTTTTATAAGTATCCATCATTAACAGCCTCAGAGAGAAGACTCCAAGACACATCTTGATTTTTAATACTTATCCAATACTTATCTGGGGCTCTACTTCAGAGAACAGAGGGTCAAAAAGGAGGTTTGGGCAAGACATTATCTTGGTGATTACAAGAAAGGGCTAAGGATTAAGGTTCTTAAATCCTTACTCTATTTATAAACTGAAGCAAATCTATGATTATTTGTGATGCAGCTATGATTCTGTTTACCTTTGACCTAAACCATTCCCAAAACTTTAGACCACACAGGAAAAATAAAAACGTCTACATCCCCATACAGCTTCTGGAGGTGCTCTGACATTGAGAGGGGTCATGACCTCCTCCCCTGATTATGTACCAAGAGCAGGGACCTCCTCTCTCTTAGGTCCCACGTCCTTTGGAGAGGCCCCAGTGCTCCGCCGCCTTGTGCCCTGACTGAACTCAGAGTCAATTTACACACAAGAAACAGCAGCAAACATACAGGCATGCAGAAGAAGCAATGTGCTCTTAAACCTCCACCCCCTCCCTAATCCAAGTCCTCCTCCCTAAACACAACAGAACATGAACCACCCTCACACCTGTAGCTTGGTTACTGCCAACAAACAGCCGAAAGGGAGAACCAGGAATTCTGGCCACAGATAACATGTGAGGGCCACCCCCACCCCTGGCAGCAGCTGGTTATCCAACAGGCAGACCTGCCTAGCAGAACACCTCAAGGAGAGGTTTATTGAAACCATATGAGTATTTTTTAAAAACCTAAGTAATCTCTGTAAGAAAAATCAGAGTTATGTTGAATTCATTACACTTATTTTACAGGATAGTGTTGAAAGTTATGGGGGACAAGAGAGAACTCTC